>NC_081230.1:1522500-1640000 GCF_902713425.1 Acipenser ruthenus
AAGAGGGGAATGAGAGAGAAAGAGGGGAACGAGAGAGAAAGAGAGGAACGAGAGAGAAAGAGGGGAACGGGAGTGAAAGAGGAGGGTGATAGAGAAAGAGGGGAACGAGAGAGAAAGAGAGGAGTGATAGTGAAAGAGAGGAACGAGAGAGAAAGAGGGGAGTGATAGAGAAAGAGAGGAACGAGAGAGAAAGAGAGGAACGAGAGAGAAAGAGGGGAGCGAGATAGAGAAAGAGGGGAATGAGAGTGAAAGAGAGGAAGGAGAGAGAAAGAGGGGAGTGATAGAGAAAGAGGGGAACGAGAGAATAAGAGGGGAACGAGAGAGAAAGAGGGGAATGATAGAGAAAGAGAGGAACGAGAGAGAAAGAGAGGAACAACAGAGAAAGAGGAGGGTGATAGAGAATGAGGGGAACGAGAGAGAAAGAGGGGAGTGATAGAGAAAGAGGGGAGTGATATACAAAGAGGGGAACGAGAGAGAAAGAGGGGAGTGATAGAGAAAGAGGGGAACGAGAGAGAAAGAGGGGAACGAGAGAGATAGAGGAGGGTGAGAGAGAAAGAGGGGAACGAGAGAGAAAGAGAGGAACGAGAGAGAAAGAGGGGAACGAGAGAATAAGAGGGGAACGAGAGAGAAAGAGGGGAACGAGAGAGAAAGAGGGGAATGAGAGTGAAAGAGAGGAACGAGAGAGAAAGAGAGGAACGAGAGAGAAAGAGGAGGGTGATAGAGAATGAGGGGAGGGAGAGAGAAAGAGGGGAACGAGAGAGAAAGAGAGGAACGAGAGAGAAAGAGGAGGGTGATAGAGAAAGAGAGGAACGAGAGAGAAAGAGAGGAACGAGAGAGAAAGAGGGGAACAAGAGAGAAAGAGGGGAACAAGAGAGAAAGAGGAGGGTGATAGAGAATGAGGTGAGGGATAGAGAAAGAGGGGAACGAGAGAGAAAGAGGGGAACGAGAGTGAAAGAGGGGAACGAGAGAGAAAGAGAGGAGTGATAGTGAAAGAGAGGAACGATAGAAAGAGGGGAGTGATAGAGAAAGAGAGGAACGAGAGAGAAAGAGGGGAATGAGAGAGAAAGAGAGGAAGGAGAGAGAAAGAGGGGAGTGATAGAGAAAGAGGGGAACGAGAGAATAAGAGGGGAACGAGAGAGAAAGAGGGGAATGATAGAGAAAGAGGGGAACGAGAGAATAAGAGGGGAACGAGAGAGAAAGAGGGGAATGATAGAGAAAGAGAGGAACGAGAGAGAAAGAGAGGAACAACAGAGAAAGAGGAGGGTGATAGAGAATGAGGGGAACGAGAGAGAAAGAGGGGAGTGATAGAGAAAGAGGGGAACGAGAGAGAAAGAGGGGAACGAGAGAGATAGAGGAGGGTGAGAGAGAAAGAGGGGAACGAGAGAGAAAGAGAGGAACGAGAGAGAAAGAGGGTAACGAGAGAATAAGAGGGGAACGAGAGAGAAAGAGGGGAACGAGAGAGAAAGAGGGGAATGAGAGTGAAAGAGAGGAACGAGAGAGAAAGAGAGGAACGAGAGAGAAAGAGGAGGGTGATAGAGAATGAGGGGAGGGAGAGAGAAAGAGGGGAACGAGAGAGAAAGAGAGGAACGAGAGAGAAAGAGGAGGGTGATAGAGAAAGAGAGGAACGAGAGAGAAAGAGAGGAACGAGAGAGAAAGAGGGGAACAAGAGAGAAAGAGGGGAACAAGAGAGAAAGAGAGGAACGAGAGAGAAAGAGGAGGGTGATAGAGAATGAGGTGAGGGATAGAGAAAGAGGGGAACGAGAGAGAAAGAGGGGAACGAGAGTGAAAGAGGGGAACGAGAGAGAAAGAGAGGAGTGATAGTGAAAGAGAGAAACGATAGAAAGAGGGGAGTGATAGAGAAAGAGAGGAACGAGAGAGAAAGAGGGGAACGAGAGAGAAAGAGAGGAACAAGAGAGAAAGAGGGGAATGAGAGGTAAAGAGAGGAACGAGAGAGAAAGAGAGGAACGAGAGAGAAAGAGGGGAACGGGAGAGAAAGAGAGGAGTGATAGTGAAAGAGAGGAACGAGAGAGAAAGAGGGGAGTGATAGAGAAAGAGGGGAACGAGAGAATAAGAGGGGAACGAGAGAATAAGAGGGGAACGAGAGAGAAAGAGGGGAACGAGAGAGAAAGAGGGGAATGAGAGTGAAAGAGAGGAAACGAGAGAGAAAGAGAGGAACGAGAGAGAAAGAGGAGGGTGATAGAGAAAGAGGGGAGTGATAGAGAAAGAGGGGAACGAGAGAGAAAGAGGGGAACGAGAGAGAAAGAGGGGAACGAGAGAATAAGAGGGGAACGAGAGAGAAAGAGGGGAACGAGAGAGAAAGAGGGGAATGAGAGTGAAAGAGAGGAACGAGAGAGAAAGAGAGGAACGAGAGAGAAAGAGGAGGGTGATAGAGAAAGAGGGGAGTGATAGAGAAAGAGGGGAACGAGAGAAAGAGAGGAACGAGAGAGAAAGAGGGGAACGAGAGAGAAAGAGGAGGGTGATAGAGAAAGAGGGGAACGAGAGAGAAAGAGAGGAGTGATAGTGAAAGAGAGGAACGAGAGAGAAAGAGGGGGAGTGATAGAGAAAGAGAGGAACGAGAGAGAGAGGAACGAGAGAGAAAGATGGGAGTGATAGAGAAAGAGAGGAATGAGAGAGAAAGAGGGGAACGAGAGAGAAAGAGGGAATGAGAGAGAAAGAGGGGAACGAGAGAGAAAGAGAGGAACGGGAGAGAAAGAAGGGAACGAGAGAGAAAGAGAGGAACGAGAGAGAAAGAGGGGAGTGATAGAGAAAGAGGGGAAACGAGAGAATAAGAGGGGAAACGAGAGAGAAAGAGGGGAATGATAGAGAAGAGAGGAACGAGAGAGAAGAGAGGAAACAACAGAGAAAGAGGAGGGTGATAGAGAATGAGGGGAACGAGAGAGAAAGAGGGGAGTGATAGAGAAAGAGGGGAGTGATATAGAAAGAGGGGAACGAGAGAGAAAGAGGGGAACGAGAGAGAAAGAGGAGGGTGAGAGAGAAAGAGGGGAACGAGAGAGAAAGAGAGGAACGAGAGGGAAAGAGGGGAATGAGAGAATAAGAGGTGAACGAGAGAGAAAGAGGGGAACGAGAGAATAAGAGGGGAATGAGAGTGAAAGAGAGGAACGAGAGATAAAGAGAGGAACGAGAGATCAAGAGGAGGGTGATAGAGAATGAGGGGAGGGATAGAGAAAGAGGGGAACGAGAGAGAAAGAGAGGAACGAGAGAGAAAGAGGGGAAACGAGAGAGAAAGAGGAGGGTGATAGAGAAAGAGGGGAACGAGAGAGAAAGAGAGGAGTGATAGTGAAAGAGAGGAAACGAGAGAGAAAGAGAGGAACGAGAGAGAAAGAGGAGGGTGATAGAGAAAGAGGGGGAACGAGAGAGAAAGAGGGGAGTGATAGAGAAAGAGAGGAACGAGACAGAAAGAGGGGAACGAGAGAGAAAGAGGGGAGTGATAGAGAAAGAGAGGAACGAGAGAGAAAGAGGGGAACGAGAGAGAAAGAGGGGAACGAGAGAGAAAGAGGGGAATGAGAGTGAAAGAGGGGGAATGAGAGTGAAAGAGGGGAATGAGAGAGAAAGAGGGGAACGAGAGAGAAAGAGAGGAATGAGAGAGAAAGAGGGGAACGAGAGATAAATAGGGGAATGAGAGAGAGAGAGGGGAACGAGAGTGAAAGAGAGGAACGATGAGAGAAAGAGGGGAGTGATAGAGAAAGAGGGGAATGAGAGAATAAGAGGGGAATGAGAGAATAAGAGGGGAACGAGAGAGAAAGAGGGGAACGAGAGAGAAAGAGGGGAACGAGAGAGAAAGAGGGGAACGAGAGAGAAAGAGGGGAACAAGAGAGAAAGAGAGGAGTGATAGTGAAAGAGAGGAACGAGAGAGAAAGAGGGGAGTGATAGAGGAAAGTGGGGAACGAGAGAGAAAGAGGGGAATGAGAGAGAGAGAGAGGGGAATGAGAGAGAAAGAGGGGAGTGATAGAGAAAGAGGGGAATGAGAGAGAAAGAGGGGAACGAGAGTGAAAGAGAGGAACAAGAGAGAATGAGGGGAGGGATAGAGAAAGAGGGGAACGAGAGAATTAGAGGGGAACGAGAGAGAAAGAGGGGAACGAGAGAGAAAGAGGGGAACGAGAGAGAAAGAGGGGAACAAGAGAGAAAGAGGGGAGTGATAGAGAAAGATGGGAACGAGAGAGAAAGAGGGGAACGAGAGAGAAAGAGGGGAACGGAGAGAGAAAGAGGGGAACGAGAGAGAAAGAGGGGAACGAGAGTGAAAGAGAGGAACGAGAGAGAATGAGGGGAGGGATAGAGAAAGAGGGGAACGAGAGAGAAAGAGGGGAACGAGAGAGAAAGAGGGGAACAAGAGAGAAAGAGGGGAGTGATAGAGAAAGAGAGGAATGAGAGAGAAAGAGGGGAGTGATAGAGAAAGAGGGGAATGAGAGAGAAAGAGGGGAACGAGAGTGAAAGAGGGGGAACGAGAGAGAAAGAGGGGAACGAAAGAGAAAGAGAGGAACGAGAGAGAATGAGGGGAGGGATAGAGAAAGAGGGGAATGAGAGAATAAGAGGGGAACGAGAGAGAAAGAGGGGAACGAGAGAGAAAGAGGGGAACAAGAGAGAAAGAGGGGAACGAGAGTGAAAGAGAGGAACGAGAGAGAATGAGGGGAGGGATAGAGAAAGAGGGGAATGAGAGAATAAGAGGGGAACGAGAGAGAAAGAGGGGAACGAGAGAGAAAGAGGGGAATGAGAGAGAAAGAGAGGAACGAGAGAGAAAGAGGGGAACAAGAGAGAAAGAGGGGAACAAGAGAGAAAGAGGGGAACGAGAGAATGAGGGGAACGAGAGAGAAAGAGGGGAACGAGAGAGAAAGAGGGGAACAAGAGTGAAAGAGGGGAGTGATAGAGAAAGAGAGGAATGAGAGAGAAAGAGGGGAATGAGAGAGAAAGAGGGGAACGAGAGTGAAAGAGGGGAACGAAGAGAAAGAGGGGAACGAGAGAGAAAGAGGGGAACGAGAGAGAAAGAGGGGAACAAGAGAGAAAGAGGGGAACGAGAGTGAAAGAGAGGAACGAGAGAGAATGAGGGGAGGGATAGAGAAAGTCAGGAATGAGAGAATAAGAGGGGAACGAGAGAGAAAGAGGGGAACGAGAGAGAAAGAGGGGAACGAGAGAGAAAGAGGGGAACGAGAGAGAAAGAGGGGAACGAGAGTGAAAGAGAGGAACGAGAGAGAATGAGGGGAGGGATAGAGAAAGAGGGGAACGAGAGAGAAAGAGGGGAACGAGAGAGAAAGAGGGGAACGAGAGAGAAAGAGGGGAACAAGAGAGAAAGAGGGGAACGAGAGTGAAAGAGAGGAACGAGAGAGAATGAGGGGAGGGATAGAGAAAGAGGGGAATGAGAGAATAAGAGGGGAACGAGAGAGAAAGAGGGGAACGAGAGAGAAAGAGGGGAACGAGAGAGAAAGAGAGGAACGAGAGAGAAAGAGAGGAACGAGAGAGAAAGAGGGGAACGAGAGAGAAAGAGGGGAACGAGAGAGAAAGAGGGGAGTGATAGAGAAAGAGAGGAACCAGTTCTGGGAAATGTGGAACAATTTAAACCCAACAAAACAACAAGAATTGACGATACAAAATGGAACAGTTTGGAAAAATTATTTTGAAAACCTTTATAAAGATCTAACAAATAAACAAAATGAAACTAGAGAAAAACTGAAATTACTTGAACAATCAATTAAAGATAACCAAAACACAATTGATGTTCCAATCACCCTACAAGAATTAACTAAGAAAGCTGCAGGCACTGGAAACCAGAAAAGCCTGCGGCCCTGACAGCATCAGCACTGAGATGCTCAAACACAGCAGCCCTAAATTACAGGAGGCCAATGCTTAAATTGTTCAACATGGTACTAAGTACTGGTTACTTCCCTGACATCTGGAACCAAGGGCTTATATCCCCAATTCACAAGAGTGGAGACAAATTCGACCCCAACAACTACCGGGGCATATGTGTGAGCAGTAACCTGGGGAAGGTATTCTGCAGTATCATTAACGCCCGGATACTGGCCTTCCTTACCGAACACAATGTCCTGAGTAAGAGTCAGATTGGATTCCTACCAAATCACCGCACAACAGATCATATTTACACCCTACACACCCTAATAAACAAACACGTACACCAAAAAAGTAAAGGCAAAATTTTCGCCTGCTTCATTGACTTTAAAAAAGCCTTTGATTCAATTTGGCATGAAGGTTTATATTATAGAATTCTTCAAAGTGGTGTAGGGGGTAAAGTCTATGATATAATAAAATCAATGTACACAGAAAACAAATGTGCAGTAAAAATTGCCAACAAAAGGACAGATTTCTTCACTCAGGGGCGGGGGGTGAGGCAGGGCTGCAGTCTGAGTCCAACACTGTTCAATATTTACATCAATGAGTTAGCAACGATGTTGGAACGGTCTGCAGCCCCTGGCCTCACATTACATGACACTGAAGTCAAGTTCCTGCTCTACGCAGATGACCTGGTCCTGCTGTCACCCACAGAGCAGGGGCTGCAGCAGAGCCTGGCACTGCTAGAGCAGTACTGTCAGTCCTGGGCCCTGGCAGTAAACCTCAAAAAGACCAATATAATGATTTTTCAAAAAAAGGCCAGATCTCAGGGAAACAGATATCACTTTACACTCGGCAACACCACCCTAGAGCACAGCACCAGCTACACTTACCTGGGTCTGACCATCAGTGCGTCAGGCAGTTTTAACCTGGCAGTGAATGCACTAAAAGCAAAAGCACTCAGAGCTTTTTATGCCATCAAAAGGAGATTCTATAAGAATCCACCAAACCACGCATGCAGGGCAGAATTAGGCCGATATCCAGCTCTTATTAATATAAAGAAAAGAGCACTCAAATTCTGGTTGCACCTTGAAAAAAAGTGAACCTGACTCACTCCAGTACAAGGCCCTCCAGACCCAAGAGCTCAGCCCTGAAAAGAGTCCCCTATGCCAGCTGGCTTTGAAGCTCATCACACTGTCCCCCTCCAATACTAACTCCAACCAGCTTCAGGTCAGCACTGCTTACCAGCCCCCAATCAGAGTAAACCAAATTATAAAACAAACCAAAAACTCCTATCTGGAACACTGGGACACAGAAATAAAATCCCAAAATAAACTTGATTGCTATCGGGCCCTAAAAAGAAACTACAGCCTAGCAGAGTATCTCTCCACTGTCAGAGATACGAAGCAGAGACAGATCCTGACCAAGTACAGGCTCAGTGACCACAGCCTGGCCATAGAGACAGGCAGACACAGGCAGACCTGGCTGCCCAGAGAAGATCGGCTCTGTGGTCACTGCGAGACAGGAGAGGTGGAAACTGAGATGCACTTTCTCCTACACTGTATAAAATACAGCCATATCAGAGAATCATTCTTCATTAAATACAAGAAAAATATCCTCTTTTCAGACAAATGGCAGACTCAGAGAAACTTGCTGTCCTCCTAGGGGAGGGACACACAGCTCCACTGGCTGCCAAATATGTAGCCACCTGCCACAACCTGAGGGGCACGCAGTGACGGCACAATTTAATAGTTTCAATATTATTATTTCAATATTTCAATTTCTGTATTACTATTATTTATCTTCTATTTTATTTATTATTATTTTGTTACCATTGTTCCTTGTTTGTATATAGATGCATCTGGTCATAATATGTATGTATTTGCTTTGGCAACACTGTGGGAAAAATAAGTCATGCCAATAAAGCACTTTGAATTGAAATTGAATTGAATTGAGAGAGAGAGAGAGAGAGAGAGAGAGAGAGAGAGAGAGAGAGAGAGAGAGAGAGAGAGAGAGAGAGAGAGAGAGAGAGAGAGAGAGAGAGGAGAGAGAGAGAGAGAGAGAGAGAGAGAGAGAGAGAGAGAGAGAGAGAGAGAGAGAGAGGAGAGAGAGAGAGAGAGAGAGAGATTGATCTGGTTTATCCAAATGTAATGGACTAGGACCATATATATATATATATATATGTGTGTGTGTGTGTGTACAGTCCTAGATTTTCCTTTGCGTAACTGAGCAACGTTAACACTGCGCTTTACGGGAGTGCCACCAGTGTCGTCCAAACCGAACGCTTTGCTTTAAGTGTTGCCCTCACTGTCGAATTCAGCGGGTTGCCCGGGTTAGTACGGCTCCTAAAGAAATATGCATTTTAAATGTGAAGCTAAATAATCCCTAAAGAACAGTTTTAATAATACTGATGTGTAAGTATAGGCAAAACATAATGCTATTAAAAACGATATCCGTTCGGGTATGTGTAAAAACTACAAATCCCATGTGGCATTACGGCTCCCGCACCTGCGCAGTGAGGTGAGAGAGAGTGTGCGTCTTGTTTAAATTTTGAGCGGGGAAGAGAAAAGGTGCGCGCCTCGCGTCGTCTTCACACTGTCGCGTGAGAAGAGCTGACATGAATTACTTTGGGCAGCATTTGATTTTTTCAGTGTACCGGTGACAATAACAAATTTAGTGAAAGCCTATTTTGGAGATTTGCAATTCAGTTTTTCAACTTCAGGATTCAGCACTACATGGCAATGCCTTGAAGTTGGAATAATGGCAGGTTGCACCATTTCTTCACTGGCTTTTACCATGGCAATGGAAGTAATCATTAGGGCATCAAAATGGGTAGTGGGAGGAGAGCGCTTGGCTTCTGGAATGCGACTACCACCAGTTTGAGCACACATGGATGACATGACAACCATGACTACAACAGTAGCCTGCACTAATCGATTATTGGGCAAATTAACCAATAACATTGAATGGGCACGAATGCAATTCAAGCCCACTAAATCAAGGAGCATCTCTATAATTAAAGGCAAAGTAGTAGATAAAACATTCTTCATTAATGGTGAGGCAATACCAACAGTGTCTGAGAAGCCAGTGAAGAGTCTTGGGAGATGGTACGACGGGGATCTAAAGGACACAGTTCGTGCGGGAGAAGTTAGACAACAAGCAGTGGAAGGGTTGAAGAGCATAGACAGCTGCGCTGTACCAGGTAAATTAAAACTCTGGTGCTTTCAGTTTGGTCTACTGCCGAGGTTGCTATGGCCACTGACTGTGTACGAGGTTTCTTTGACAACAGTAGAGAAGCTGGAAGCTTTAATCAGTTCATACATCAGGAAATGGTTGGGAGTTCCACGCTGCCTCAGCAGAGTGGGACTTTATGGTAAAGGAATACTGCAGCTACCAGTCTCTGCTCTAACCGAGCAGTTTAAGTGCGCCAAGGTCAGACTGGAAATGACATTAGTAGAGTCACGCGATAAATGCGTAAGGGAGGCAGCACCTGTGTTGAAAACTGGAAGAAAGTGGGCGGCAAAGAAAGCTGTGGAAGATGCAAAGGCTGCCCTTCGATTTGGTGATATCATGGGGCAAGTTCAGCATGGAAGAGGGGGTCTTGGTTTCAGTTCAACTCCTCCTACATGGCACAAGGCAGCCCCAGCTCAAAGGAGGAAGCTGGTAGTCAACGAGGTGCAAAAGCAGGAGGAGAGGATGAGGTGTATAAAGGCCATTTCCCAGGCCAAGCAGGGAGAATGGATGAGATGGGAGAGTGTGGAACAACGCAAGATTGGCTGGCAAGACCTATGGTCAATGGAACAGAGCAGGATCAGTTTCCTCACCAGGTCAACATATGATGTTCTCCCATCACCACAGAACCTAAACCTCTGGGTAGGAGAGGATCCCTCATGTCCTTTGTGTTCATCACCTGCAACATTAAGGCACATTTTGACAGGATGTAAGGTGGCTCTTAGCCAAGGACGGTTTACTTGGCGCCATGCCCAGGTACTGCGATGTTTGGCCTTAGCATTGGAAGACAAGCGTAACATGACCAATAAGTTGCCACCTGTTCCATCAAAACATTACACACAAAAGACAACATTCCTCCGCCCAGGAGAGCAACCACCAAGAAAAGGTGTTAAAACCAATCCTCGCCCAGGACAACTGGAAGCTGCTAGAGACTGGAGAATGCTGGCAGATGTTGGTAAACGGCTTATTTTTCCACCTGAGATTGCCACCACTAACCTTCGACCAGATATTGTTTTGTGGTCTGGATCGGCACGCCTTGTTCACCTGGTAGAGTTAACAGTGCCATGGGAGGATGCTGTAGATGAGGCATATGAGAGGAAGAAACTGCGGTATGCTCAACTAGCCACTGAAGCGGAACAGCGAGGATGGAGAGTTCGGGTTTACCCAGTGGAAGTGGGTTGTTGAGGATTTGTGGCACACTCTACAACCCGGTTTCTCAGAGACGTCGGGTTCAGTGGCAAAGAGTTGCGTCGCACAGTGAAGAACTTATCTGAAGCAGCAGAGAGGAGCAGCAATTGGCTGTGGCTGAGACGGAAAGATTCTGGCTGGGGACAGGTAAGTAAGCTGGGCTGAGTTGAGTGGGGGACGGAGGGGGGTGATGCTGGGACACCAGAATCACCGTCGAGCCCTCTTGAGGTGTCGTGGGCTAGTCGACGAAACACTGAGGATGGAAGGTGCCCACTTGAAAACCCCAGAGATGTACCCTACTTAGCTCAATCCAGACGGTTGTCATGCTGATGCGCTGGGGAGGCCGCACTTTGGTTGATCCCCGGAGCCAGCATCGCAGCCGTTGTGTGTGCTGATGCGCCAGGGAGGCAAAATAAGCTGATCCCTGGAGCCAGCATTACACTTCAGCCATTAACACCAGACAGAAGGATATCTACATCATCATATGGAAGGAAACGTAAATGGATGGAGACACATATGGATCACATTAGTTTACTGTAAAGCTACGTCTTAGTTGGTGCTTATCTTGGCGAGAGCCGAGTTCAAATCAGCATGAAGTTTTAACATCTACTCTCATGTAATGGAAATCGTGTGTGTGTGTCTCAGTGTGTGTCTTAGTGTGTGTGTGTGTGTCTCAGTGTGTGTGTGCGTGCGTGTCAGTACCTGTGTGTGTGTGTGTGTGCGCGTGTCAGTACCTCTGTGTGTGTGTGTGTGTGTGTCAGTACCTGTGTGTGTGTGTGTGCGCGTGTCAGTACCTGTGTGTGTGTGTGTGTCAGTAACTGTGTGTGTGTGTGTGTGTGTGTGTGGGTGTCAGTACCTGTGTGTGTGTGTGTGTGTGCGTGCGTGTCAGTACCTGTGTGTGTGTGTGTGTCAGTACCTGTGTGTGCGCAGGTCAGTACCTGTGAGTGTGTGTGTGGGTGTGTGTGTGTTTCAGTACTTGTGTCTGTGTGTCAGAACCTGTGTGTGGGTTAGTACCTGTGTGTGTGTGCGCGCAGGTCAGTACCTGTGTTTGTGTGTGTGCGGGTCACTACCTTTGTGTGTGTGTTTGTGTCTGTACCTGTGTGTGTGTGTGCGTGCGCATGCGTGCGTCAGTACCTGTGTGTGTGGGGGGGTCAGTACCTGTGTGTGTGTGTGTGTGTGTGTGCGTGAGCATGCGTGCGTCAGTACCTGTGTGTGTGGGGGGGGTCAGTACCTGTGTGTGTGTG
Source organism: Acipenser ruthenus (assembly GCF_902713425.1). Classification (NCBI taxonomy): domain Eukaryota; kingdom Metazoa; phylum Chordata; class Actinopteri; order Acipenseriformes; family Acipenseridae; genus Acipenser; species Acipenser ruthenus. The sequence continues at coordinate 1,533,963 of NC_081230.1, forward strand.
TGTGTGTGTGCGTTTGTGTCAGTACCTGTGTGTGTGTGTGTGTGTGTGCGTGCGCATGCGTGCGTCAGTACCTGTGTGTCTCTGGGAGATATATTTTTTGTCTCAAGTCCCCTCCCGCGCTCCGTTCATAACTGATGGAAAACTAAAACAACTCCTCAGAACTATTCATGACGAGGGACGTGTTAATAAAAACATAAACCATGGCGATTGTGTTGATAAAGATATCGCAGGAATAAGTCCAGGCAGCAGAACGCCAGGGAAAGCGACGCGTTGTGTTTTAAACCTGTCAGCGAGCTCGGCTCTGAAGAACAACAAAACACAAAACAAGAGACGCACATCGAGGGCCTGTCAAATTTGAAAATTCATTTATTACATTTCTCTTCATAGAATCCTCTGTAAGGTTAACATACAACCAGTCAGATACAGAACAATAGATTTTGATAATTTATTCTAGTTATTGATAAAAAAAAATTTTTTTTAATATTTGTAAAACTTCCATCCTTTCCACAACTCTCAAAACACCTGAACCGTGCCGTCTGAAGATATCCCTGTGTCTCTATCAGATGAATCTATAACAGCACAGCAGCTCAAATTAAAATGTGCATCGCTGCCCGAACCCAGAGACTGTCTATCACATGTCTGCAAACCTCAAGCCTAGAGGCCGTCCCAAACTGCACAGAACCACGGAAATCTGAAGAGAATCTGTAATCTGCAGAGGGAGCATCTTACCTGTTTAGTATTTGAATGATAAAAATGGAAATCAAGTAAACATACTATCAAACTCTTTACAGGCGAAGCACTTCCAATGTAACATATCAGGCCTTTTTGTCAGTAAAATCTTTATACGCTGTCAAACAAAAACAAGACTTCTCATTGGGTCACGTTTTCAAACCCTCAACTCCAGCCTTTATGAACTCCTACTTCTTAAAAGGAGACACAACGTCTGTCGATTTCACAAAACTAGAACCGAGCAGCTGAGTTCATGTATTCCAGGTCACTTTAGCGGTCCGTTTGTGATAATTCCGATGACGATGTCGCTGAGGAAGATGGCGGCTCCCTGGAGGAGTGCGAATTCCCAGGAATTCACTCCTCCACAGATTCGGACCGTCTCTACTCCAGACCGACTGGTTAATTGCAATCCCAAAACACCACTTCCGAGAGACTTCCTTAAAAACAAAGTGCTTGATTACTTTCCCATAAACTGATTTCCTCGTCAATTTCAAAGATCGCAGGTTAACCAGGAACTTAATACTGTATCACATTCTGAATATGAATATAGCTGAGTTATTAATTGTAGGTAATACTTAGAATATCAGATACATATTTACCATTAAAAAGCAATCCATGTGATTTCTTTACCAGTCGTTCATTATTTTGTGTATCAGCCTCCACACAAAGCAGAGCGCAGTGCGGTATACTGTAATGATGCTGCAGTCAGTCTGCCCGGACTGCACGAAGCCTCCAATAAGCTCATTTGTAAAAGTTAGTAAAGAATGGCGCTATATAATCTAAGGAAGCTGAATGTGAACTCCTAGCTGGAGCAACGAGAGAGGGAGAGAGGGGGCGGGGCAGAGAAGGAGGCGGAGACGCTGCTAGGCAACCAGCTCCTGAACATTCCACTCCGCTGAGCAGAGACCGTTAGGATTTAAAAATGCCAAAGTTCCGAGCGCCGTTAGTATGGGCTGCCAGAAATGAGGAGAAAATAAATACAGCTTTTTATAAATGTGTGCATTCAGATATCATTTAGAAATCTACTTACAAGATTTAACAGTTAGCTAAATATTTAAATAAATCTTAAATCTCTCAACTAGATTTAAGTTAGTTTAAATATTTAAATAAATCTGAAATCTCTTGGCTAGATTTGACATTTAGTTAAATATTTAACTGGCAGCTAAATCTGGAGTTTGTATGCAAATGAGCTCCGCCTGCTTCGTGCTTTCACGTGATTTGATTGGCCATTGTAATGTTGAAATTTGCATATTTACCAATTACAATAATATTAGTGTGTGTGTGTCAGTACCTGTGTGTTTGTGTCTGTGTGTGTGCATGTCAGTATCTGTTTGTGTGTGTGCGTGTCAGTACCTGTGTGTGTGTTTGTGTGTGTGTGTGCGTGTCACTACCTGTGTGTGTGTGCATGTCAGTACCTGTGTGTGTGTCAGTACCTGTGTGTGTGTGTGTCAGTCAGTACCTGTGTGTGTGTGTGTGTGTGTCTCAGTGTATGTCTCAGTGTGTTAGTGTGTGTGTCAGTGTGTGTCTGTCTCAGTATGTGTCTCAGTGTATGTGTGTTTGCGTCTCATTTTGAGTGTGTGTGTCTGTCAGTGTGTGTGTGTGTGTCTGTCGCAGTCTCAGTGTGTGTGTGTGTGTCTCACTGTGTGTGTCTCAGTGTGTTTGTGTCTCAGTCCCTTCAAGTCATACAAAGAGCATTTCAAGTGGAGTGATAAAGTGGAGCGAAGCGATCAAAAAAAGGCGCCAAGTTAGAAGCAAGAATTGTGTGAATCTTGGGCCCCAGCACCTTTCCAAGTGTGCCTATTTGCTTGATGCTTGACAAGATTGGCCTGATTGCTTCTCCTAACTTGGGCTTTTGTGTTTGATATCACCCCTTTAAACGGCTGTTGCGTTTTTCTAACTTGTTTATTTACATTGACAATGTTTTTGTCGTGGGATTGAGAGGAGTTAGAAAAACGTGTTTGAAACGACCGAGAGTCTCTATACAGCTCCAAGAGTTTAGCTGTTTTCACCATGTTGCAGCGGCAAAACGAAATCACTTAGAATTACCATCTGTACCAAAAGTCTGAAACACTCTTACATCAAATGTGAAAAAAACCATAAATACCTCTTATACACAATGAGATATTCCTCTTCCGTCTACTTTTTAATGGTGTGTAGCGACGTTTCAAACAGAAAAGCTAAATAACTGGACATCTACCAATCCTGTGATTCCACATGTTGGTCAACGTCAAAACAAACCAGGGAATGCAAGCAGTTTGATATTTATATTAAACAATGGATTTGTTTGAAAACAGCACAAAAAATACCGTGGTTTGAACTTGCATCATGACTTGCACACGACCTTAGCCCACTGCGCCGCTGCACAGTTGTTGAAAAGCGTTCATTTTTAAAGCTTACATCCAAGCCTGACCAGCTTTCACTGAAAACCTGAAGGTGCTGCTCGATACTAGAAATGTTCTATTTCCTGTTTGAAAATCTCCCGTTTCCTGTTTGGTAGATACCATAGAATGGAATTACACACAAGAGTGGCATGTAGTTTCCTTGTCTAAATCTGATAAATTGTGGTTCCTTGTTTAATTATAAATAAATAAAGGAATAATTTATTAGGTAGAAATAAATAAATGATTTAAACAAACGCACAGAGGAATAAATACATTTAGAAATAAATATTGTTAAAGAAATAAATGCAGAAATGAATACATGTTTATATTATAAATGTATAAATATACAGTGCCTTGCGAAAGTATTCGGCCCCCTTGAACTTTGCGACCTTTTGCCACATTTCAGGCTTCAAACATAAAGATATGAAACTGTAATTTTTTGTGAAGAATCAACAAGTGGGACACAATCATGAAGTGGAACGAAATTTATTGGATATTTCAAACTTTTTTAACAAATAAAAAACTGAAAAATTGGGCGTGCAAAATTATTCAGCCCCCTTAAGTTAATACTTTGTAGCGCCACCTTTTGCTGCGATTACAGCTGTAAGTCGCTTGGGGTATGTCTCTATCAGTTTTGCACATCGAGAGACTGAAATTTTTGCCCATTCCTCCTTGCAAAACAGCTCGAGCTCAGTGAGGTTGGATGGAGAGCATTTGTGAACAGCAGTTTTCAGTTCTTTCCACAGATTCTCGATTGGATTCAGGTCTGGACTTTGACTTGGCCATTCTAACACCTGGATATGTTTATTTGTGAACCATTCCATTGTAGATTTTGCTTTATGTTTTGGATCATTGTCTTGTTGGAAGACAAATCTCCGTCCCAGTCTCAGGTCTTTTGCAGACTCTATCAGGTTTTCTTCCAGAATGGTCCTGTATTTGGCTCCATCCATCTTCCCATCAATTTTAACCATCTTCCCTGTCCCTGCTGAAGAAAAGCAGGCCCAAACCATGATGCTGCCACCACCATGTTTGACAGTGGGGATGGTGTGTTCAGGGTGATGAGCTGTGTTGCTTTTACTCCAAACATAACGTTTTGCATTGTTGCCAAAAAGTTCGATTTTGGTTTCATCTGACCAAAGCACCTTCTTCCACATGTTTGGTGTGTCTCCCAGGTGGCTTGTGGCAAACTGTAAACGACACTTTTTATGGATATCTTTAAGAAATGGCTTTCTTCTTGCCACTCTTCCATAAAGGCCAGATTTGTGCAGTATACGACTGATTGTTGTCCTATGGACAGAGTCTCCCACCTCAGCTGTAGATCTCTGCAGTTCATCCAGAGTGATCATGGGCCTCTTGGCTGCATCTCTGATCAGTCTTCTCCTTGTATGAGCTGAAAGTTTAGAGGGACGGCCAGGTCTTGGTAGATTTGCAGTGGTCTGATACTCCTTCCATTTCAATATTATCGCTTGCACAGTGCTCCTTGGGATGTTTAAAGCTTGGGAAATCTTTTTGTATCCAAATCCGGCTTTAAACTTCTCCACAACAGTATCTCGGACCTGCCTGGTGTGTTCCTTGTTCTTCATGATGCTCTCTGCGCTTTAAACGGACCTCTGAGACTATCACAGTGCAGGTGCATTTATACGGAGACTTGATTACACACAGGTGGATTCTATTTATCATCATTAGTCATTTAGGTCAACATTGGATCATTCAGAGATCCTCACTGAACTTCTGGAGAGAGTTTGCTGCACTGAAAGTAAAGGGGCTGAATAATTTTGCACGCCCAATTTTTCAGTTTTTTATTTGTTAAAAAAGTTTGAAATATCCAATAAATTTCGTTCCACTTCATGATTGTGTCCCACTTGTTGTTGATTCTTCACAAAAAATTACAGTTTCATATCTTTATGTTTGAAGCCTGAAATGTGGCAAAAGGTCGCAAAGTTCAAGGGGGCCGAATACTTTCGCAAGGCACTGTATTAATAAATAGCAAGCTGGAAAACTACATGTCATATTAATTGATTTCGCTGATGCGTTTATCAACAGCAATTGACATTTATATACCTATATAAAAAGTACAAGTTTCATGTATATAATATATATATTGTATTTCTTGCTCTTATTGTATTACTTGTATTGTAACACTTGAAATGTATTTGCTTACGATTGTAAGTCGCCCTGGATAAGGGCGTCTGCTAAGAAATAAATATATCTATATATCTATATATATATCTCTCTATATCTATATACATATATATATACACACAGTATATGTATATTTACAATTCTTTTTTGAACTTCTTAAAGCACTGTGTTTTTTTGTATTCAGCCGATGAAGGACTTGGAGTCCGAAACATCCTGATAATTGAGGGAGGGAGGGAGGAAGGGTTAGGTCAGCCAGGGTGTCATCGGCTCACCGCGCAGCAGCGACCCCTGTAGTCTGGCCGGGCACCTGCGGGCTTGCCTGTAAGCTGCTTTGTCCTCCGACGCTGTAGCTCCGAGGTGGCTGCACGGTGAGTTCGCAGTGTGTAAAGAAGCGGGCGGCTGACAGCACACGCTTCAGAGGACAGCGTGTGTTCATCAGCGCAGGGGTGGTAGCGGTGAGCTGAGCCTAAAAAATAATTACGCATTTCAAATTGGGGAGAAAATAATAAAAACTAATTGGCAACGACTAAATTTAAAAATAATAAAAAAAAAGCAATCCATGTGATTTCTTTACCAGTCGTTCATTATTTTGTGTATCAGCCTCCACATAAAGCCGAGCGCAGTGCGGTATACTGTAATGATGCTGCAGTCAGTGTGCCCGGACTGCACCTGAACCATCTTAAAAACACGAAGCCTCCAATAAGCTCATTTGTAAAAGTTAGTAAAGAATGGCGCTATATAATCTAAGGAAGCTGAATGTGAACTCCTAGCTGCAGCAACGAGAGAGGGAGAGAGGGGGCGGGGCAGAGAAGGAGGCGGAGACGCTGCTAGGCAACCGGCTCCTGAACATTCCACTCCGCTGAGCAGAGACCGTTAGGATTTAAAAATGCCAAAGTTCCGAGCGCCGTTAGTATGGGCTGCCAGAAATGAGGAGAAAATAAATACAGCTTTTTATAAATGTGTGCATTCAGATATCATTTAGAAATCTAGTTACAAGATTTAACCGTTAGCTAAATATTTAAATACATCTTAAATCTCTTAGCTAGATTTAACATTTAGTTAAATATTTAACTGGCCAGCAAACTCTGGAGTTTGTATGCAAATGAGCGTTTCACGCGATTTGATTGGCTCTTGTAATATTGAAATTTGCATAGCATAAGTGTGTGTGTGTGTGTCAGTACCTGTGTGTGTGTGTGTCAGTATCTGTGCATGTCTCAGTGTGTGTGTCTCAGTGTGTGTGTGTGTGTCTCAGTGTGTGTGTGTGTTTGTGTCTCAGTCACTTCAAGTCATACAAAGAGCATTTCAAGTGGAGCGATAAAGTGGAGCGAAGCGATCAAAAAAAGGCGCCAAGATAGAAGCAAGAATTGTGTGAATCTTGGGCCCCAGCACCTTTCCAAGTGTGCCTATTTGCTTGATGCTTGACAAGATTGGCCTGATTGCTTCTCCTAACTTGGGATTTTGTGTTTGATATCATCCCTTTAAACGGCTGTTGTGTTTTTCTAACTTGTTTATTTACATTGACAATGTTTTTGTCGTGGGATTGAGAGGAGTTAGAAAAACGTGTTTGAAACGACCGAGAGTCTCTATACAGCTCCAAGAGTTTAGCTGTTTTCACCATGTTGCAGCGGCAAAACTAAATCACTTAGAATTACCATCTGTACCAAAAGACTGAAACACTCTTACATCAAATGTGATAAAATATATATATATATATATATATACACACATACACAGTACATGTATCTCATCCTCATCCTCCTCATCCTCATCAGTTCAATCAGGGTGGCTGTTTCCAGACTTGACCCTTGACCGTTGTGTAGCAGTTGTATTTATTTATTACAGACTTCCTTATCCAGGGTGACTTGCAATTGTTACAAGTTCTCTCAGTACAAAGTATCGCATTAAAAAATATCATAATACAGATATGAAAGTATAAAATCAATTCAAGTAAGACCAAAATAATAAAGCACACAGTAAACTATAAACAAGAGCAAATCCTACTAAAAGCAGAACGCAGCTCTCGCTATTCCTTATCCAATGCTGCCATCGTGTGGCCATTTATTAGAACTGTTGGTTATTAAATTTTTTTTTTTTTTTTTTTTATCAGAGCACAGCTCAGTGACAAGCGGTCGCTGGTGCCCTCTGCTGTTTACAATGGGTAGTACAGTTAGTGAAATTCACAATGACATTGTTACTGTTGTTATTATTTATTTCTTAGCAGACATCCAGGGCTGCTTACAATTGTTACAAATGATCACAGTGTAACGATCACTCTGCACAACTGGGAAGCAGTTGCACTGTCCTCCCTAAGGAGATACTACTGGCCCTATTCCTATAGCTAAATAAGTCAGCAAGAGTGACAGACAGCAAAAGCAGGGACGTCAGAGGTGTCAATTTCAAGAACAATCGGTTTATTATTGTGAACAATAATGTCAACAAATAAAAAAATGAACAAATGAATGAGATGAATAATGATAAAGGAATTCAAATAATTGCAGGTAACAGGTAAGAATAAAGCTGGTACAGATAAGTATGTAGGGACAAACAGAAGGCTAAACAGTATCACCAAATAGAAATGAATGGTGTCCGGAGGGTCTCCAATAAACCCACACTCACAAACACAACACACACAGATAAAGACCAAGGATAAATAAATAGATACAGATGAAAAACAGTGTCTTGTGGAAACAATTATATTTAACAGTCTCTATGGCAATGGTGGGAAAATGACAGGTAGGCCCAACAAGTCCAGTAATAGCAGGGTAATTGAAATCCATACAAAGTAACAAAATAACAAAAAATACAGGAAACAAAGTATCAAATTAAAGTAGAAAAAATCCAAACAAAAAAGAAATGATCTCACCCACAAATAAGACAGTCCAGCAAAGTCTCCAGAAATGATGGTGATTGTAGAAGGTTGAAAACATTGAGTACGTTGAAATTGTTGAGACTGTCCAGTAGTGTTGAGTTGAATGGTGAACAGTTGTTTGGAAAATATCAGGAGGATCAGGAAAAAATGGAGGCTGTCACACATAAAACAACAAACACTAAACAGACCTAGAAAAACAGCTAAACTTAAACAAGTAACAGTGAAAACAAAAAGAGCAGCTTAGACAAAGCGCAGTGACAAAAGAAAATAAACGGATGCACTGGAATTATCTAAGGATGGTAATGGATTCACTGAAATTTAAATAGAGAAAATGCTGTAGTTAAATGGATTCCTCTGAGAAAGGGAGTCTCTCTCAGGCCTGATTAGCCAGCTTTAATACAAGTGCTGGCTACTAAGGAGCTCTGAGATTGGAGGGGAGGAAATCTGAATGAGCCAAAGGGGAGAGAGGATGAACAGAGGGTGGTTGCAAGGAACTATGGGAAATGAAGTTTTAACCTGGCCAGGCTACTGACCCTAATTAAAGGGACAGGTGGGTGAGACTTACACCCACATTATGTAGCATGGGAATTGCTACAACAGTACAAAGTATCACATTATAAAACATCACATTACAGAATATTATAATACAGATAAGAGCAGATATGAAAGTACAATAAGATCAATTCAAGTAAGAGCAAAATAATAAAGCACACAGTAAATTATAAGAGCGAATTCGACTAAGAGCAGCTAAACCTGATAGTAACTATTTGCTGATATGAGTCCAGTAAGAACAGGCAGTAAGCATGATAAATGCATGAGAATGATTTCAAATAAGAGCAATTACAAAAAACGTTATTATTTATATACACAGTACTCTTCTGGCTATCCTGTACATATTGTTTTTGCTGTATTTTAAGATTGTATCTGAAATGTCTATATTTGCACAGGGGTTAAGGTTATTATGAGTCATTTCAAAGGGCAACTGAGCTGATAGATAGATCGATAGATATGGATATAGATATATTAGAACAAACAGTTCTAGTAAATGGCCACACGATGGCAGCATTGTATAAGGAATAGCGAGAGCTGCGTTCTGCCCGTCTCCATGACGACCAGGTTTACAGCACAGGAAGCCCTGCGACCCGACACCTCCCCATGTGAGTTTAATTATTTATTCTTAAAACCAGTACTATTTTAATCCACAGCAGGGACTGATAAAACAGCCTTTGTACAGCAGTTGCCCTGCGGTGTGCAGGTCAGGGAGCTGTGTGGGTGCTGGAGTGCGCTGCAGAGCAGATTTCCACTCGATCACACAAGGGAATATAAAGGATGCCGTGTTCAGAGCTGACTCTGCGATTTAGTGCGAGGAGAGCTTAAAACCACTGAAGCTGTTTAAAAAAAAAAAAAGTAAAGAAAATGTATGTGGTCTTTAACTCGCTGTTTTTTACAAACAAAAATTCAAAAATGAAAGCTTGCGTGCCGCTTATTTCCCTACAAGCCCTTGTCTTTAACCACGGGAGCACACAGACTCTTACGGGGGTTTGAAACCGCACATCACTTTGCGCGGATCCTTACTCATGTCTGTCCCACAGGAGTTCCCTGGCTGTAGTTTATGTGGCTGTTCTTTGATCTCATGCAGTGTTATAGGAGTCTGCAGAGCTGCTAGTCTGTGATGGTTGAAAAGTGCCTCCTATTTTCTGTTCTGAATGCCCCTTTATCTAATCTCCATTTGTGACCCCTGGTTTCTTTTTTCAGGTTCAAGAAGTTCCCTGGGTCGACATTGTCAATACCTTTTAGGATTTTGAATGTTTGAATCAGATCGCTGCGTAGTCTTCTTTGTTTAAGACTGAATAGATTCAATTCTTTTAGCCTGTCTGCATACGACATGCCTTTTAAACCCGGGATAATTCTGGTTGCTCTTCTTTGCACTCTTTCTAGAGCAGCAATATCCTTTTTGTAAGGTGACCAGAACTGATCACAATATTCTAGATGAGGTCTTACTAATGCATTGTAAAGTTTTAACATTACTTCCCTTGATTTAATTTCAAAACTTTTCATAATATATCTGAGCATCTTGTTGGCCTTTTTTTTATAACTTCCCCACGTTGTCTAGATGAAGACATTTCTGAGCCAACATAAACTCCTAGGTCTTTTTCATAGATTCCTTCTTCAGTTTCAGTATCTCCCATATTTATAATGCACATTGGGATCAGTATTAGGTCCTCTGCTATTCCTAATCTACATTAATGATTTAGATTCTGGTATAGTAAGCAAACTTGTTAAATTTGTAGACGACAAAAATAGGAGGAGTGGCAAACACTGTTGCAGCAGCAAAGGTCATTCAAAATGATCTCGACAGCATTCAGAACTGGGCAGACACATGGCGAATGACATTTGCATACAAACTACAGATTTAGCTGCCAGTTGAATATTTGGCAAAGTGTTAAATCTAGTTAAGAGAAATTAAACAACACCACCAGAGATCCTTACGGAAAATCCTGAGGATTAGCTGGGAGGACAGACGCACCAACACCAGCGTTCTGGAGGAGGCCAACATAAACAGCATCACCACTACCATAATGCAACACCAACTCCGATGGACAGGCCATGTCATCCGCATGCCCAACTCACGCCTCCCGAAACAGATCATGTACTCCCAGTTGAGGGAAGGTCAGCGAGCCCTGGAGGGCAAAAGAAACGCTACAAAGACAACATCAAAACAAACCTGAAGAAATTCAACATCACCTCCAACAACTGGGAAGACATTGCACTAAACAGACACAGCTGGAGGAAAATCTTTCAAGAGGGGGCTGCACTACATGAAAAGGATCTTCACTGTGCCACGGAGGACAAGCGGCAGCTACGCAAGGAGAGACTCAACACCAGGAAGGCCCAACTACCAACCACAACCAACACTCACCCCTGCCCACACTGCACCAAAATATGTGGCTCCCGGATAAGCCTTTACAGCCAACTGAAGAGCCACAAATAGAAAACCCTATGGAGGACAATCATACTCGACTCGAGTGATCGCCGATGATGATGATGATGATGATGATGATGATGATGATTATGATGTGTGTGTGTGTGTCTCAGTGTGTGTGTCTTAGTCTGTGTGTGTGTGTGTGTGAGTGTCTCAGTGTCTGTGTCTCGGCTTTCTGTGGAGGCTGATACACAAAATAATGAACATTTGCAGTAAATGTCCAGATACATACTGAGACAATGTGAGGGTCTCCTCCCTCACACCCCCTTAGCAATGTTCATTTCTGTCTCTCTCTTGGCCTTTCTAACTTAATTTTTTACTTGTGTTTGTAGTTCCAAACAGGAGGAGTGGCAAACACTGTAGCAGCAGCAAAGGTCATTCAAAATTATCTAGACAGCATTCAGAACTGGGCAGACACATGGCAAATGACATTTAATAGAGGAAAGTGGAAGGTGCTGCACGCAGGCAATACATTTCTCCCCCCTTCCTTTCTATATTGGTTAATTGTGGGTTCTAGTTTATCATTTAACATCACTGAGTCCCTTGACCCTGTGGATTGCAACCACAATGTAGAAACATCTAGAGAATGGATGGGAATGGGCAATAAACATCACTGCTGTTTCTCTTAAAGTGTGTTTATTTATTTCTAATACTGGACCCTGTCTTAATACTGGATCACATTCTGAATATGAATATAGCTGAGTTATTAATTGTAGGTAATACTTAGAATACCAGATACACATTTAGCATTAAAAAGCAATCCATGTGATTTCTTTACCAGTCGTTCATTATTTTGTGTATCAGCCTCCACACAAAGCCGAGCGCAGTGCGGTATACTGTAATGATGCTCCAGTCAGTCTGCCCGGACTGCACCTGAACCATCTTAAAAACACGAAGCCTCCAATAAGCTCATTTGTAAAAGTTAGTAAAGAATGGCGCTATATAATTTAAGGAAGCTGAATGTGAACTCCTAGCTGGAGCAACGAGAGAGGGAGAGAGGGGGCGGGGCAGAGAAGGAGGCGGAGACGCTGCTAGGCAACCGGCTCCTGAACATTCCACTCCGCTGAGCAGAGACCGTTAGGATTTAAAAATGCCAAAGTTCCGAGCGCCGTTAGTATGGGCTGCCAGAAATGAGGAGAAAATAAATACAGCTTTTTATAAATGTGTGCATTCAGATATCATTTAGAAATCTAGTTACAACATTTAACAGTTAGCTAAATATTTAAATACATCTTAAATCTCTCTTAACTAGATTTAACAGTTAGCTAAATATATAAATAAATCTTAAATCTCTTAGCTAGATTTAACATTTAGTTAAATATTTAACTGGCAGCAAACTCTGAAGTTTGTATGCAAATGAGCGTTTCACGCGATTTGATTGGCTCTTGTAATGTTGAAATTTGCATGTTTATCAATTAGCATAAAATAAGTGCATAGCATAAGTGTGTGTGCGTGTGTGTGTGTGTGTATGAGTGTCAGTATCTTTGTGTGTGTGTGTCAGTACCTGTGTGTGTGTGTGTGTTTGTGTCAGTACCTGTGTGTGTGTGTGTGTGTTTGTGTGTGTGTGTGTCAGTACCTGTGTGTGCGCATGCGTGCGTCAGTACCTGTATGTCTCTGGGAGATATATTTTTTGTCTCAAGTCCCCTCCCGCGCTCCGTTCATAACTGATGGAAACCTAAAACAACTCCTCAGAACTATTCATGACGAGGGACATGTTAATAAAAACATAAACCATGGCGATTGTGTTGATAAAGATATCGCAGGAATAAGTCCAGGCAGCAGAACGCCAGGGAAAGCGACGCGTTGTGTTTTAAACCTGTCAGCGAGCCCGGCTCTGAAGAACAACAAAACACAAAACAAGAGACGCACAGAGGGCCTGTCAAATTTGAAAATTCATTTATTACATTTCTCTTCATACAATCCTCTGTAATGTTAACATACAACCAGTCATATACAGAACAATAGATTTTGATAATTTACTCTAGTTTTTAATAAAAAAAAAAAAAAAATTAGTAATATTTGTAAAACTTCCATCCTTTCCACAAGTCTCAAAACACCTGAACCGTGCCGTCTGAAGATATCCCTGTGTCTCTATCAGATGAATCTATAACAGCACAGCAGCTCAAATTAAAATGTGCATCGCTGCCCGAACCCAGAGACTGTCTATCACATGTCTGCAAACCTCAAGCCTAGAGGCCGTCCCAAACTGCACAGAACCGCGGAAATCTGAAGAGAATCTGTAATCTGCAGAGGGAGCATCTTACCTGTTTAGTATTTGAATGATAAAAATGGAAATCAAGTAAACATACTATCAAACTCTTTACAGGCGAAGCACTTCCAATGTAACATATCAGGCCTTTTTGTCAGTAAAATCTTTATACGCTGTCAAACAAAAACAAGACTTCTCATTGGGTCACGTTTTCAAACCCTCAACTCCAGCCTTTATGAACTCCTGCTTCTTAAAAGGAGACACAACGTCTGTCGATTTCACAAAACTAGAACCGAGCAGCTGAGTTCATGTATTCCAGGTCACTTTAGCGGTCCGTTTGTGATAATTCCGATGACGATGTCGCTGAGGAAGATGGCGGCTCCCTGGAGGAGTGCGAATTCCCAGGAATTCACTCCTCCACAGATTCGGACCGTCTCTACTCCAGACCGACTGGTTAATTGCAATCCCAAAACACCACTTCCGAGAGACTTCCTTAAAAACAAAGTGCTTGATTACTTTCCCATAAACTGATTTCCTCGTCAATTTCAAAGATCGCAGGTTAACCAGGAACTTAATATTCAATCACACTCTGAATATGAATATAGCTGAGTTATTAATTGTAGGTAATACTTAGAATACCAGATACACATTTACCATTAAAAAGCAATCCATGTGATTTCTTTACCAGTCGTTCATTATTTTGTGTATCAGCCTCCACACAAAGCCAAGCGCAGTGCGGTATACTGTAATGATGCTGCAGTCAGTCTGCCCGGACTGCACCTGAACCATCTTAAAAACACGAAGCCTCCAATAAGCTCATTTGTAAAAGTTAGTAAAGAATGGCGCTATATAATCTAAGGAAGCTGAATGTGAACTCCTAGCTGGAGCAACGAGAGAGGGAGAGAGGGGGCGGGGCAGAGAAGGAGGCGGAGACGCTGCTAGGCAACCGGCTCCTGAACATTCCACTCCGCTGAGCAGAGACCGTTAGGATTTAAAAATGCCAAAGTTCCGAGCGCCGTTAGTATGGGCTGCCAGAAATGAGGAGAAAATAAATACAGCTTTTTATAAATGTGTGCATTCAGATATCATTTAGAAATCTAGTTACAAGATTTAGCAGTTAGCTAAATATTTAAATAAATTTTAAATCTCTTAACTAGATTTAAGAGTTAGCTAAATATTTAAATAAATCTTCAATCTCTTAACTAGATTTAACATTTAGCTAAATATTTAAATAAATCTTAAATCTCTTAGCTAGATTTAACATTTAGTTAAATATTTAACTGGCCACTAAATCTGAATATATAACAATTAGCATAACATAATTGTACCTGTGTGTGTATGTCTCAGAGTGTGTGTCTCAGTGTGTGTGTTTGTCTCAGTGTGTGTGTCTCAGTGTGTTTGTGTCTCAGTGTGTTTGTGTCTCAGTGTATGTGTGTTTGTGTCTCAGTGCGTTAGTGTGTGTGTCTCAGTGTGTGTGTCTCAGTGTATGTGTGTGTCTCAGTGTTTGTGTCTCAGTGTATGTGTGTGTGTCTCAGTGTGTTTGTCTCAGTGTGTGTGTTTGTCTCAGTGTGTGTGTTTGTGTCTCAGTGTATGTGTTTGTGTCTCAGTGTGTTTGTATCTCAGTGCGTGAGTGTGTGTGTCTCTCAGTGTGTGTGTGTGTGTCTCAGTGTGTGTGTGTCTCTGTGTGTGTCTGTCTCAGTGTGTGTCTCTCAGTGTGTGTGTGTGTGTCTCAGTGTGTGTGTTTGTCTCAGTGTGTTTGTCTCAGTGTGTGTGTGTGTCTCAGTGTGTTTGTGTCTCAATGTGTGTGTCTCGGTGGGTGGGTGTGTGTGTGTGTGTGATTGACACACACACACACGCGCACAAGTGTCACAGAGAAGTTTGGTGCCAAACCAATTATTTTTATTTAAGAACAATAATAAACAAAAAGCTAATTGAACAAAATATCAAACAATTTGAGGAAAGAAAAAGTGGAAACCCAAAATAACTATTTATAGTCACCTAATCACAGGTACTGACTCCAATAACTGAGTCCAACCACAGAGCTGCAAAACTGCCCCCTGATCTGCACAAAAAGACGATCCTGAATGAACAAAACTAACAGCCTTTATACCCTTCCAGACCTCCCCCTCCTCCAGAATAAACCATTCTGCTGGTGGGTATATAAAAACAAACCAGCAAACAGTTATCAAGAATAAATAAAGTATTCAAAAAGAAACAAATCAATGAATATATATAAACATTAATCTAACACGTGCATTAAAACTATGCTTTAAAACAAGCAGAGGGAAACGTACTGAAAATCAGTTGGCCCCCCTTTCTACAGCTACTGCCCTGACTACAGGAAGTCAGTACTCAGGGAAGTCAATAAAAGCTTCCCTCACCAACATGGCTGCTTCCCCACTTCCTGTCAAGATGGAGGACCTCACCACCACACCCAACTCAGGTTACCTGAACCATTGCATATCAGTTTATCTCAACAATAGTACTGCAATACATTGTTCTGGAAGTGTGCTCCTTTCCAAACCAGCTCTCTAAACCGTACTCTTCATTAACCTTTCTTTTGTTTTTCAGGACTCTCCCAACCACAGGCCTCCAGTCCCCGTACAACAGGGAAGTGAATTGTGTTTTTATTATTTTCCTTACTAGACACAAGGATCAGCAACACCATACAAAAACTGTTTAAAAACATTTGCAGTAAATGTCCAGATACATACTGAGACAATGTGAGGGTCTCCTCCCTCACACTCCTCCTCCTCCTCATCATCATCCTTATCTTCCTCATCACGTCAATCAGGCTTGGCTGTTTCCAGACTTGACCCTTGACCGTTGTGACTTGAGACTAAACATAAATATATATATATTAGAACAAACAGTTCTAGTAAATGTCCACACGGTGGCAGCATTGTATAAGGAATAAGACCATAAGAAAGTTTACCAACGAGAGGAGGCCCCATTCAGCCCATCTTGCTCGTTTGGTTTTTAGTAGCTTAATGATCCCAGAATCTCATCAAGCAGCTTCTTGAAGGATCCCAGGGTGTCAGCTTCAACAACATTACTGGGGAGTTGGTTCCAGACCCTCACAATTCTCTGTGTAAAAAAGTGCCTACTATTTTCTGTTCTGAATGCCCCTTTATCTAATCTCCATTTATGACCCCTGGTCCTTTTTTCTTTTTTCAAGTCAAAGAAGTCCCCCGGGTTGACATTGTCTATCCCTTTTAGGATTTTGAATGTTTGAATCAGATCGCCGCGTAGTCTTCTTTGTTCAAGACTGAACAGATTCAATTCTTTGAGCCTGTCTGCATACGACATGCCTTTTAAACACGGGATAATTCTGGTTGCTCTTCTTTGCACTCTTTCTAGAGCAGCAATATCCTTTTTGTAACGAGGTGACCAGAACTGAACACAATATTATAGGTGAGGTCTTACTAATGCATTGTAAAGTTTTAACATTACTTCCCTTGATTTAAATTCAACACTTCTCACAATATATCCGAGCATCTTGTTGGCCTTTTATGTAGCTTCCCCACATTGTCTAGATGAAAACATTTCTGAGTCAACATAAACTCCTAGGTCTTTTTCATAGATTCCTTCTTCAATTTCAGTATCTCCCATATGATATTTATAATGCACATTTTTATTGCCTGCGTGCAGTACTTTACACTTTCCTCTATTAAATGTCATTTGCCATGTGTCTGTCCAGTTCTGAATTCTGTCTAGATCATTTTGAATGACCTTTGCTGCTGCAACAGTGTTTGCCACTCCTCCTATTTTTGTGTCGTCTGCAAATTTAACGAGTTTGCTTACTATACCAGAATCCAAGTCATTAATGTAGATTAGGAATAGCAGAGGACCTAATACTGATCCCTGTGGTACACCACTGGTTACCTCGCTCCATTTTGAGGTTTCTCCTCTAATCAGTACTTTCTGTTTTCTACATGTTAACCACTCTAATCCATGTGCATGCATTTCCTTGAATCCCTACTGCGTTCAGTTTGAGCATTAATCTTTTATGCGGGACTTTGTCAAAAGCTTTCTGGAAATCTAAATAAACCATGTCTATCCATTGTCGATGTTGCATCCTCACAAAAGTCAAGCAGGTTAGTTAGACACGATCTCCCTTTCCTAAAACCATGCTGGCTGTCTCCCAGGATATTGTTACCATATAGGTAATTTTCCAATTTGGATCTTATTATAGATCCATAAGTTTACATATAATAGAAGTCAGGCTTATTGGTCTATAGTTACCTGCTTCGGTTTTGTCTCCCTTTTTGTGGTTCGGTATTACGTTTGCTATTTTCCAGTCTGTCGGTACAACCCCTGTGTCAAGAGACTGTTGCATGATCTTGGTTAGCGGTTTGTAAATAACTTCTTTCATTTCTTTGAGTACTATTGGGAGGATCTCATCCGGCCCAGGGGATTTGTTTATTTTAAGAGCTCCTAGTCCCTTTAACACTTCTGCCTCTGTTATGCTAAAGTTATTTAAAATTGGATAGGAACAGGTCGACATGTGGGGCATGTTGTCCGTGTCCTCCTTTGTAAAAACTTGTGAAAAGTAATCATTTAATATACTCGCTATTTTATTTTCTTCGTCTGTGATTTTGCCGTTTGTGTCTCTTAGACATTTAACCTCCTCTCTTACTGTTATAATATTGGAAAAACGTTTTGGAATTGGTTTTAGCCCCCTTAGCAATGTTCATTTCTGTCTCTCTGTTGGCCTTTCTAACTTCCTTTTTGACTTGTGTTTGCAGTTCAAACAGGAGGAGTGGCAAACACTGTTGCAGCAGCAAAGGTCATTCAAAATGATCTCGACAGCATTCAGAACTGGGCAGACACATGGCAAATGACATTTAATAGAGGAAAGTGGAAGGTGCTGCACGCAGGCAATACATTTCTCCCCCCTTCCTTTCTATATTGATTAATTGTGGGCTCTAGTTTTTTATTTAACATCGCTGAGTCCCTTGTCCCTGTGGATTGCAACCACAATGTAGAAACATCTAGAGAACGGATGGGAATGGTCAATAAACATCACTGCTGTTTCTCTTAAAGCGTGTTTATTTATTTCTAATACTGGACCCTGTCTTAATACTGTATCACATTCTGAATATGAATATAGCTGAGTTATTAATTGTAGGTAATACTTAGAATACCAGATACACATTTAGCATTCAAAAGCAATCCATGTGATTTCTTTACCAGTCGTTCATTATTTTGTGTATCAGCCTCCACACAAAGCCGAGCGCAGTGCGGTATACTGTAATGATGCTGCAGTCAGTCTGCCCGGACTGCACCTGAACCATCTTAAAAACACGAAGCCTCCAATAAGCTCATTTGTAAAAGTTAGTAAAGAATGGCGCTATATAATCTAAGGAAGCTGAATGTGAACTCCTAGCTGGAGCAACGAGAGAGGGAGAGAGGGGGCGGGGCAGAGAAGGAGGCGGAGACGCTGCTAGGCAACCGGCTCCTGAACATTCCACTCCGCTGAGCAGAGACCGTTAGGATTTAAAAATGCCAAAGTTCCGAGCGGCGTTAGTTAATTAACGTTCGTTTCGTTTAATTAACATACTGTTGCTGGAATACATTTTGATTTTGAAGTAACCATATTTTAAATACTCAGACAGCACTGTATTAAAAACTACTTGCTTTGACCAACTAAAAGCTATGACCAGCAATTATAAGCGAGATTTAATATAAATGCTTGACGCACACACACAAATAATAATAATAATAATAATAATAATAAACATGTTTTGCTTAAATGTGTTGTTGAATGTCTACAGATCTTTTTGTTCCTTTTTTCTTACATAACACGTGTGCAGTTTAATTCTTTTGCATCAACAAAATTAAAATGGATCACGTTTTATTTATGTATTTATTTATTTATGTATGTATTTATTTTAGCTGTCTGCTCGCATGCTCCTCAGAAGGCGCTGAGCTGCCTCTCCGCACACTGCGTGTCGTTTTGAAGCGCTGTGTTTAAGATATTTTCATGTTTGATCTCCTGGCTCTCTGTTAAAATGCAGTCTGTCCTGCCATCAGTTCCCCTGCATCCTGATAAAACGGGAACAACATGGAGGTTTTTAACATTGTCAAACTGAAGCCAGGGGAAATCTTTTATCCCCTGTTGGTTGAACTTGTATTTTACTCGACTGTGAACACGCTGCAGCTAACTCGAAGCTCCCTGTTCGCTTTCATCTTCTGACACACCCGCATTGCTCATGTCCTGTAAAGACGCCGACATCTCTGAATTTGTTATTTTCCTCATCTTGGTTTGACAAACTGTCTGGAAACGAGTAGCCATCGCACTGATAAATCACTGAAACTGGCGGGTATGGGATTTGTAGTTTTTAATGTGTGATTAACAGTGGGCAGGGGACACCAATAAACTACATTCCCAGAGTGCATTGCGATTGAGCTTTGAGTTTAGATCCGAATGTGAGGTTTTTTTTGTTTTACTTTCCAGCTGAAAAAATAAATCACGTTTATTTTTTATAGTCTACCTTTAGGAATTTCTAGTCGCCTACGTGTGCCTAAATTAAAATGTATTTTCGCACAAGTATTTTGTTCGTCTCACACGCAGAAACTGTTGAGATTTCATCTGCTCTACTGGACGACACAGAAGACTCTGCCCATCATCCGAAGCAAACACTGTTGTGTGAGTATATGCTGTGATTCGACCCGACATCCACCGAAAATCTCTGCGATCCACGTACCGGCCACCACTGTATTAAACTAACATTTTATTTGAACACAGCTCAGTGACAAGCGGTTGCTGGTGCCCTCTGCTGTTTACAATGGGTAGTACAGGTAGTGAAATTCAGTAATGAATTACTGTTATTATTATTTGTTTCTTAGCAGAAATCCAGGGCTGCTTACAATTGTTACAAATGATCACAGTACAAAGTATCACATTATAAAATATCACATTACAGAATATTATAATACAGATAAGAGCAGATATGAAAGTACCATAAAATCAATTCAAGTAAGAGCAAAATAATAAAGCACACAGTAAATTATAAGAGTGAATTCGACTAAGAGCAGCTAAACCTGATAGTAACTATTTGCTGATATGAGTCCAGTAAGAACAGGCAGTAAGCATGATAAATACATGAGAATGATTTCAAATAAGAGCAATTACAGAAAATGTTATTATTTATACACACAGTACTCTCCTGGCTATCCTGTAAATGTTGTTTTTGCTCTATTTTAAGAATGTATCTGAAATGTCTATTTTTGCACAGAGGTTAAGGTTATTATGAGTCATTTCAAAGAGCAACTGAGCTGATAGATAGATAGATAGAGATAAATAGATACAAGGAGACTGTGTGGTCCAGTGGTTAAAGAAAAGGGCTTGTAACCAGGAGGTCCCCGGTTCAAATCCCACCTCAGCCACTGACTCATTATGTGATCCTGAGCAAGTCACTTCACCTCCTTGTGCTCAGTCTTTCAGGTGAGATGTAATTGTAAGTGACTCTGCAGCTGATGCATAGTTCACACACCCTAGTCTCTGTAAGTTGCCTAATTATGCTAATTCAATACAAGAGCCAATCAAATTGTGTGAAAGCACAAAGTGGGTGGAGCTCATTTCCATACAAACTTCAGATTTAGCTGCCAGTTAAATATTTAAGTAAATGTTAAATCTAGTTAAGAGACATTTAAGATTTATTTAAATATTTAGCTAACTGTTAAATCTTGTAACTAGATTTCTAAATGATATGTGAATGCACACATTTATAAAAAGCTGTATTTATTTTCTCCTCATTTCTGGCAGCCCATACTAACGGCGCTCGGAACTTTGGCATTTTTAAATCCTAACGGTCTCTGCTCAGCGGAGTGGAATGTTCAGGAGCCGGTTGCCTAGCAGCGTCTCCGCCTCCTTCTCTGCCCCGCCCCCTCTCTCCCTCTCTCGTTGCTCCAGCTAGGAGTTCACATTCAGCTTCCTTAGATTATATAGCGCCATTCTTTACTAACTTTTACAAATGAGCTTATTGGAGGCTTCGTGTTTTTAAGATGGTTCAGGTGCAGTCCGGGCAGACTGACTGCAGCATCATTACAGTATACCGCACTGCGCTCGGCTTTGTGTGGAGGCTGATACACAAAATAATGAACGACTGGTAAAGAAATCACATGGATTGCTTTTTAATGCTAAATGTGTCTCTGGTATTCTAAGTATTACCTACAATTAATAACTCAGCTATATTCATATTCAAAATCACAGACGAAGAAAAAAAAATAGCAAATATATTAAATGAATATTTTACACAGATTTTTACAAAGGAGGACACGGACAACATGCCCCACATGTCAACCTGATCCTATCCAATTTTAAATAACTTTAGCATAACAGAGGCAGAAGTGTTAAAGGGACTAGGAGCTCTTAAAATAAACAAATCCCCTGGGCCGGATGAGATCCTCCCAATAGTACTCAAAGAAATGAAAGAAGTTATTTACAAACCGCTAAACCAAGATCATGCAACAGTCTCTTGACACAGGGGTTGTACCGACAGACTGGAAAATAGCAAACGTAATACCGATCCACAAAAAGAGAGACAAAACCAAACCAGGTAACTACAGACCAATAAGCCTGACTTCTATTATATGTAAACTTATGTAAACTATAACAAGATCCAAAATGGAAAATTACCTATATGGTAACAATATCCTGGGAGACAGTCAGCATGGTTTTAGGAAAGGGAGATCGTGTCTAACTAACCTGCTTGACTTTTTTGAGGATGCAACATCGAAAATGGATAATTGCAAAGCATACGACATGGTCTATTTAGATTTCCAGAAAGCTTTTGACAAAGTCCCGCATAAAAGATTAATTCTCAAACTGAACGCAGTAGGGATTCAAGGAAATGCATGCACATGGATTAGGGAGTGGCTAACAGGTAGAAAACAGAAAGTACTGATTAGAGGAGAAACCTCAAAATGGAGCGAGGTAACCAGTGGTGTACCACAGGGATCAGTATTAGGTCCTCTGCTATTCCTAATCTACATTAATGATTTAGATTCTGGTATAGTAAGCAAACTCGTTAAATTTGCAGAGGACACAAAAATAGGAGGAGTGGCAAACACTGTTGCAGCAGAAAAGGTCATTCAAAATGATCTCGACAGCATTCAGAACTGGGCAGACACATGGCAAATGACATTTAATAGAGGAAAGTGTAAAGTATTGCATGCAGACAATAAAAATGTGCATTATAAATATCATATGGGAGATACTGAAATTGAAGAAGGGAACTATAAAAAAAAACCTAGGAGTTTATGATGACTCAGAAATGTCTTCATCTAGACAATGTGGGGAAGCTATAAAAAAGGCCAACAAGATGCTCGGATATATTGTGTTGAATTTAAATCAAGGGAAGTAATGTTAAAACTTTACAATGCATTAGTAAGACCTCACCTAGAATATTGTGTTCAGTTCTGGTCACCTCGTTACAAAAAGGATATTGCTGCTCTAGAAAGAGTGCAAAGAAGAGCAACCAGAATTATCCCGGGTTTAAAAGGCATGTTGTATGCAGACAGGCTCAAAGAATTGAATCTATTCAGTCTTGAACAAAGAAGACTACGCGGTGATCTGATTCAAGCATTCAAAATCCTAAAAGGTATTGACAATGTCGACCCAGGGGACTTTTTCAACCTGAAAAAAGAAACAAGGACCAGGGGTCACAAATGGAGATTAGATAAAGGGGCATTCAGAACAGAAAATAGAAGCCACTTTTTTACACAGAGAATTGTGAGGGTCTGGAACCAACTCCCCAGTAATGTTGTTGAAGCTGACACCCTGGGATCCTTCAAGAAGCTGCTTGATGAGATTCTGGGATCAATAAGCTACTAACAACCAAACGAGCAAGATGAGCTGAATGGGGCCTCCTCTCGTTGGTAAACTTTCTTATGTTCTTATGTTCTTATTCCTTATACAATGCTGCCACCGTGTGGACATTTACTAGAACTGTTTGTTCTAATATATCTATTTATGACAAGTCTCAAGTCACAACGGTCAAGGGTCAAGTCTGGAAACAACCAAGCCTGATTGACCTGATGAGGAAGATAAGGATGATGATGAGGAGGAGGAGGAGGAGTGTGAGGGAGGAGACCCTCACATTGTCTCAGTATGTATCTGGACATTTACTGCAAATGTTTTTAATCTGTTTCTGCATGGTGTTGCTGATCCTTGTGTCTAGTAAGGAAAATAATAAAAACAAAATTCACTTCCGTGTTGTACGGGGACTGGAGGCCTGTGGTTGGGAGTGTCCTGAAAACCAAAAGAAAGGTTAATGAAGAGTACGGTTTAGAGAGCTGGTTTGGAAAGGAGCACACTTCCAGAACAATGTATTGCAGTACTATTGTTGAGATAAACTGATGTGCAATGGTTCAGGTAACCTGAGTTGGGTGTGGTGGTGAGGTCCTCCATCTTGACAGGAAGTGGGGAAGCAGCCATGTTGGTGAGGGAAGCTTTTATTGACTTCCCTGAGTACTGACTTCCTGTAGTCAGGGCAGTACCTGTAGAAGATATTGAAAGGGGGGACAGCTGATTTTAAGTACGTTTCCCTCTGCTTGTTTTAAAGCATAGTTTTAATGCACATGTTAGTTAATGTTTTTATATATATTGTAAGATAGCGGGTTGTGAGAGACAGCAGGGAGGGGGTTAAAAACCTCCCTGCGAGAGAAACCTGTGTGGAATGCACCTTTTGTTTGATTTGTATTGCTAATTGATTTGTTTAATTGTTTTATTATTAATTATCATCCGCACCTGGGCGTTATTAAAAATTAGATCCAGGTGGGGGGTTTAAAAGGAGAGCAGGCAGTCTGCTCGAGGCTGCTGAGGAGAAGGAGGCAGAAAGGGGTGCTCTGCTTCCTGGCAGTCGGGAGTTACAGAGTAAGTGCGGAATCAAACCAGTGTGTTTTGTAAGGACGGGGAAACAGCGTAGCTGTCCCGTGTTAGTCAGGGTGTTCCTGTGTGTTAGGTAGTGCTCGTACAGAGCTAGGTGTTTGTTTTGTATTTTGTTTATTTTGTGTTTATTAAACATAGCGCCCCAGCGCTTAAAAATCCATTTCTGTCGTGTTGGGTCTATTTTTAAAGGGCAACGAACCCAAGAGAGGTGCAATCTTTTACATTTGGTGGCAGCGTGTGTGGGCGCCCCTACGACCCAAAAGATAATGGATTTAAAAGAGTTGATTGAAATGGTCAATCGGAAGACCGCTGCTCAGAAAGAGCAGATAAAGAAGTGGAGACAGGAGTGGGGGCTACCTGATCCGGAGCCCACAGAGCTAGGCCTGCTGCTCCAGAAATGGGAGCAGGTATGGGTAACTCCGCATCTCCCAAGCCCAGAGGGGAGGAGCTGCCATTGCCAGAGCCTAGAGGGGAGGAGCCGCTGCTTCCGGAGCCCAGAGGGGAGGAGCCGCTGCTTCCGGAGCCCAGAGGGGAGGAGCTGCCGCTGCCAGAGCCCAGAGGGGAGGAGCTGCAACTGCCAGAGCCCAGAGGGGAGGAGCTGCCGCTGCCAGAGCCCAGAGGGGAGGAGCTGCCGCTGCCAGAGCCCAGAGGGGAGGAGCTGCCGCTGCCAGAGCCCAGAGGGGAGGAGCTGCCACTGCCAGAGCCCAGAGGGGAGGAGCCCAGGGAGGAGGTGAAAAGCATACCTCCACCACAGCCCCGATCACCACCCCTACGGTCCAGTCTGGCTTCGCTGCGTCCGGTCCCTCACCCCTTGCTCCTGGACACCCTGTCGGTTAGCCTGGACCTCCCTTCACTTGACCTGGAGCCCAGGAGTCGGCAGGATCGGGCACAGTTCTCCACCTGGTCCCCTGCTCCGCTCCTCCCGGACACTAAGACGTCGCTACGCTCCCCCTGGTCACTGCTTCGCTCCCCCTTGCTGACCGGACGTCGCTGCACTGGGTCCCAGCTGCAGACCTCTGCCCGCTGCTGCAGCCTCCAGTGCCCTGGTTGTCGTTCCGGTCGCCCCTGACAAACCAGTGGGGTCCCTCGTCGCCGGTGCGCGGTCCCTACTTGGCTGAGCCGGGACGTGGACCGATCCACCCTCGAGTTCGCCCGTGGAAGAGGGCGAAAATTGACATTTGTGGACTCGAGGGTGGGTGGTTGTGTTTTAGGGGAGGAGGTGGCCATCTCGTGGCCTGTGTCTTGTAAAGACAAGGGGGGGGATGTGTAAGATAGCGGGTTGTAAGAGACAGCAGGGAGGGGGTTAAAACCTCCCTGCGAGAGAAACCTGTGTGGAATGCACCTTTTGTTTGATTTGTATTGCTAATTGATTTGTTTAATTGTTTTATTATTAATTATCATCCGCACCTGGGCGTTATTAAAAATTAGATCCAGGTACGGAGTTTAAAAGGAGAGCAGGCAGTCTGCTCGAGGCTGCTGAGGAGAAGGAGGCAGAAAGGTGTGCTCTGCTTCCTGGCAGTCGGGAGTTACAGAGTAAGTGCGGAATCAAACCAGTGTGTTTTGTGAGGACGGGGAAACAGCGTAGCTGTCCCGTGTTCGTCAGGGTGTTCCTGTGTGTTAGGTAGTGCTCGTACAGAGCTAGGTGTTTGTTTTGTATTTTGTTTATTTTGTGTTTATTAAACATAGCGCCCCAGCGCTTAAAAATCCATTTCTGTCGTGTTGGGTCTATTTTTAAAGGGGCAACGAACCCAAGAGAGGTGCAATCTTTTACAATATATATATATACAGTACTGTGCAAAAGATTTAGGCAGGTGTGAAAAAATGCTGTAAAGTAAGAATGCTTTCAAAAATAGACATGTTAATAGATTATATTTATCAATTAACTAAATGCAAAGTGAGTGAACAGAAGAAAAATCTAAATCAAATCCATATTTGGTGTGACCACCTTTTGCCTTCAAAACAGCATCAATTCTTCTAGGTACACTTGCACAAAGTCAGGGATTTTGTAGGCATATAGTCAGGTGTATGATTAAACAATTATACCAAACAGGTGCTAATGATCATCAATTCAATATGTAGGTTGAAACACAATCAATAACTGAAACAGAAACAGCTGTGTAGGAGGAATAAAACTGGGTGAGGAACAGCCAAACTCAGCTAACAAGGTGAGGTTGCTGAAGACAGTTTACTGTCAAAAGTCATACACCATGGCAAGACTGAGCACAGCAACAAGACACAAGGTAGTTATACTGCATCAGCAAGGTCTCTCCCAGGCAGAAATTTCAAGGCAGACAGGGGTTTCCAGATGTGCTGTCCAAGCTCTTTTGAAGAAGCACAAAGAAACGGGCAACATTGAGGACCGTAGACGCAGTGGTCGGCCAAGGAAACTTACTGCAGCAGATGAAAGACAGACACATCATGCTTACTTCCCTTCACAATTGAAAGATGTCCAGCAGTGCCATCAGCTCAGAATTGGCAGAAAACAGTGGGACCCTGGTACACCCATCTACTGTCCGGAGAAGTCTGGTCAGAAGTGGCCTTCATGGTTTGATTCATGCCAAAGCTGCCCGATTCCAGCCTTGCTGAAGCACCCCCAGATCATCACCGATCCTCCACCACATTTCAGGAAGTGGGGAAGCAGCCATGTTGGTGAGGGACGCTTTTATTGACTTCCCTGAGTACTGACTTCCTGTAGTCAGGGCAGTACCTGTAGAAGATATTGAAAGGGGGGACAGCTGATTTTAAGTACGTTTCCCTCTGCCTGTTTCAAAGCATAGTTTTAATGCACGTGTTAGATTAATGTTTATATATATTCATTGATTTGTTTCTTTTTGAATACTTTATTTATTCTTGATAACTGTTTGCTGGTTTGTTTCTATATACCCACCTGCAGAATGGTTTATTCTGGGGGAGGGGGAGGTCTGGAAGGGTATAAAGGCTGTTAGTTTTGTTCAGTCAGGATCGTCTTTTTGTGCAGATCAGAGGGCAGTTTTGCAGCTCTGTGGTTGGACTCAGTTATTGGAGTCAGTACCTGTGATTAGGTGACTAGAAATAGTTCTTTTTGGTTTCCACTTTTTCTTTCCTCAAATTGTTTGATATTTTGTTCAATTAGCTTTTTGTTTATTATTATTCTTAAATAAAAATAATTGGTTTGGCACCAAACTTCTCTGTGATCCTTGTGCGTGTGTGTGTGTGTCAGTCAAACACACACCGAGACACACACACACACACCCCGAGACACACACAGTGAGACAAACACACTGAAACACACACACACTGAGACACACACACAGTGAGACACACACACTGAGACACACACACACTGAGAGACACACACATACGCTGAGACACACACACTGAGACACAAACACACACACATACACTGAGACACAAACACACTGACACACACACACTGAGACACACACACTCACGCACTGAGATACAAACACACTGAGACACACACACTTAGACAAACACACTGACACACACACACACACACACTGAGACACACACACACACAGGTACAATTATGTTATGCTAATTGTTAAATATTCAAATTTAGCGGCCAGTTAAATATTTAACTAAATGTTAAATCTAGCTAAGAGATTTAAGATTTATTTAAATATTTAGCTAAATGTTAAATCTAGTTAAGAGAGATTTAAGATTTATTTAAATATTTAGCTATCAGTGATCTCACACACCTCAGTGATCTCACACACCTCAGTGATCTCACACACATCAGTGATCTCAGACACCTCAGTGACCTCACACACCTCAGTGATCTCACACACAGGTCTCAGCTGTTGGTGTTCTGAGCTGGCATCAGTGTAGATGTTATTTTCTGAGCTGAGCTTTCATGGCATCGGAGATCTTGTTTTTTTTTTAGCTGGCATGGCACAGAGATGTTATTTTCTAAGCAAATAAATGACTTCATACAGCACAGATATACAGCTGGCTTATGTCATTTCCTTGCCCAAATTTGGTCTCATTTCCCTAGCATGATCCATGGTGTGAGACAAAGCATATTAAAAGTGAACATTAAACATTAAAAGCTTTTCTTCTTCACTTTACCAATGTCGGCAGAAACCCAGATAACAAGAAGTTCCATTTAAGAACAATGATATGAGTTTTGCTCAATTCTCACAGGCAGCAAAGCGCTATACTCATGCATCACAAGGCTGAACGACAAGACTGGTGATTGCAAACTACTGATGTGCACCAGCCATGTACAGCTTGATGTTAAGAGTTCATTAACCCTGCGTTGATTCAGAGCTTACACAGGAAAATCACACAATGTTTACAGTTTCAATGATTTCTCACTTCATTTAAATGGGAAGCATAAGTAACGGATTGTATAATGAAAAGGAACAAAGGCTGATGAAACAATAAGAGCTCATGCCATTTAACTGGAACAGTGTGTACCCTGCCCCACACACGCGGTGCGTGCTTATCAGAAAAAAACTGTGTGTTCCAATTGTATAGTGTGTTATTATGAGTTCCGTGACACTTACCTGAAGTTATAGCATGTCACTTTTAACAAAAGTAAGGGATTTTAAACCAGTTTGAATTGGTTTGATTATGGTTTGTACACAGGCTCAAAACAGCTTATTAAGCAGAAACAAAGTTTTGATCATCCCTCCGAGGTCACAGCTGCACTCTGAGTTATGAAAAGCCAGTCACTCCCACATGGGTGTATTTGGGGTCACATGACAAGCTAAACAGCTACAAGGTCAGGGAAGCAGGAGTTTTAAAATCCTTACACAGTACTTGAATTTGGTGTTATGTTTGCATCCTATGGTTACATAATATATATATTTTTTATTTTTTAATTGTTTATTTACAGATTACCAGATACTCATTTTCAATTCATCAATAAAAACACCCTGAACTGCAGCGATGACACTAACGCTTTGTTTTAATTAGGGAAGATGTCCAGGAAACACTGTCTAGTGTCTTTAGACCTCCATCCAATTTACCTTTTGCCGCTAAGGTTTTAGAGAAGGTGGGAGCTGGCCAATGCAATATATTTCTGGGTGATAACCAAGAAAATGGGTAATTGTATGTAAAATAATGTGATATCTGTATAATGTGAAATAATGAATAATGTGATATCTTATAACAATTGTAAGTCGCCCTGGATAAGGGCGTCTGCTAAGAAATAAATAATAATAATAATAATAATAATAATAATAATAATAATAAAGAACTTAAAGTTTCAATCAGTCTTTAGATCTGGTCACAGTACAGAGACTGCCCTAGTCAAAGTGCTGAATGATTTACTAATGAGCGCAGACTCCAGTCACATATCCATTCTGGTTCTGTTAGATCTAAGTGCAGCATTTGATACTATTGATCATGCTAGTTTAACTGATCACCTTGAAAGTTGGATAGGGCTTTCAGGAACTGTTTTAGACTGGCTTAGGTCATATCTTACGGACAGGTAGAATTTTGTTTCAATAGTAGACTCTGCATCACAATTATCCACTATCTCCTGTGGTGACCCCAGGGCTCCATTCTTGGCCCCTTACTATTCTCCTTATACTTGCTACCATTGGGCATGATTATCTGTAAACACCATGTACATCTTCACTGTGATGCTGACGACACACAACTTTACATCTCTGTGAAACCTGGGGATATATCGGTTGTCTCCACCCTAATTGCATGTCTGTCGGAGGTGGAAAGCTGGATGTCCCAACATTTTTTGCAGTTAAATTCAGGTAAGACTGTAGTTGGAGCAGAAATTGGAGTTGGTAAATTCTATAAAAACGAATTTAGGTAAATATAATTCAAATATAAATTCCAAAGCCAGAAACCTGGGATTTGTAATTGATTCTGATTTATGATTTGAGGGTCATATTCACAATACCACTAAAGTGTCCTTTTATTATTTATGTAACATTGCCAAGATTAGGTCTTTTTTATCATTGCCTGATGCTGAGAAGCTAATTCATGTGTCTGTGCTGTGTGTCTGTACTGTATGTGTGTCAGTGTGTCTGTGCTGTGTGTCTGTACTGTGTGTGTGTCAGTGTGTCTGTGCTGTGTGTCTGTACTGTATGTGTGTCAGTGTGTCTGTGCTGTGTGTCTGTACTGTATGTGTGTCGGTGTGTCTGTGCTGTGTGTTTGTACTGTATGTGTGTCAGTGTGCTGTGCTGTGTATCTGTACTGTATGTGGTCAGTGTGTCTGTGCTGTGTGTCTGTACTGTATGTGTGTCAGTGTGTCAGTGCTGTGTGTCTGTACTGTATGTGGTCAGTGTGTCTGTGCTGTGTGTCTGTACTGTATGTGTGTCAGTGTGTCTGTGCTGTGTGTCTGTACTGTATGTGTGTCAGTGTGTCTGTGCTGTGTGTCTGTAGTGTATGTGGTCAGTGTGTCTGTGCTGTGTGTCTGTACTGTATGTGTGTCAGTGTGTCTGTGCTGTATGTGTGTCAGTGTGTCTGTGCTGTGTGTCTGTACTGTATGTGGTCAGTGTGTCTGTGCTGTGTGTCTGTACTGTATGTGTGTCAGTGTGTCTGTGCTGTGTCTGTGCTGTGTGTGTGTCAGTGTGTCTGTGCGGTGTATCTGTACTGTATGTGTGTCAGTGTGTCTGTGCGGTGTATCTGTACGGTATGTGTGTCAGTGTGTCTGTGCTGTGTGTCTGTACTGTATGTGTGTCAATGTGTCTGTGCTGTGTATCTGTACTGTATGTGTGTCAGTGTGTCTGTGCTGTGTGTCTGTACTGTATGTGTGTCAATGTGTCTGTGCTGTGTATCTGTACGGTATGTGTGTCAGTATGTCTGTGCTGTGTGTCTGTGCTGTGTGTGTGTCAGTGTGTCTGTGCTGTCTGTCTGTACGGTATGTGTGTCAGTGTGTCTGTGCTGTTTGTCTGTACGGTATGTGTGTCAGTGTGTCTGTGCTGTCTGTCTGTACGGTATGTGTGTCAGTGTGTCTGTGCTGTGTATCTGTACTGTATGTGTGTCAGTGTGTCGGTGCTGTGTATCTGTACTATATGTGTGTCAGTGTCTGTGCTGTGTGTCTGTACTGTATGTGTGTCAGTGTGTCTGTGCTGTGTGTCTGTACTGTATGTGTGTCAGTGTGTCTGTGCTATGTGTCTGTACTGTATTTGTGTCAGTGTGTCTGTGCTTTGTGTCTGTGCTGTGTGTGTGTCAGTGTGTCTGTGCGGTGTATCTGTACTGTATGTGTGTCAGTGTGTCTGTGCGGTGTATCTGTACGGTATGTGTGTCAGTGTGTCTGTGCTGTGTGTCTGTACTGTATGTGTGTCAATGTGTCTGTGCTGTGTATCTGTACTGTATGTGTGTCAGTGTGTCTGTGCTGTGTGTCTGTACTGTATGTGTGTCAATGTGTCTGTGCTGTGTATCTGTACGGTATGTGTGTCAGTATGTCTGTGCTGTGTGTCTGTGCTGTGTGTGTGTCAGTGTGTCTGTGCTGTCTGTCTGTACGGTATGTGTGTCAATGTGTCTGTGCTGTCTGTCTGTACGGTATGTGTGTCTGTGTGTCTGTGCTGTGTGTCTGTGCTGTGTGTGTGTCAGTGTGTCTGTGCTGTGTATCTGTACGGTATGTGTGTCAGTATGTCTGTGCTGTGTGTCTGTGCTGTGTGTGTGTCAGTGTGTCTGTGCTGTCTGTCTGTACGGTATGTGTGTCAGTGTGTCTGTGCTGTCTGTCTGTACGGTATGTGTGTCAATGTGTCTGTGCTGTTTGTCTGTACGGTATGTGTGTCAGTGTGTCTGTGCTGTCTGTCTGTACGGTATGTGTGTCAGTGTGTCTGTGCTATGTATCTGTACTATATGTGTGTCAGTGTCTGTGCTGTGTGTCTGTACTGTATGTTTATCAGTGTGTCTGTGCTGTGTGTCTGTACTGTATGTTTGTCAGTGTGTCTGTGCTGTGTGTCTGTACTGTATGTGTGTCAGTGTGTCTGTGCTGTGTGTCTGTACTGTATGTGTGTCAGTGTGTCTGTGCTTTGTGTCTGTGCTGTGTGTGTGTCAGTGTGTCTGTGCGGTGTATCTGTACTGTATGTGTGTCAGTGTGTCTGTGCGGTGTATCTGTACGGTATGTGTGTCAGTGTGTCTGTGCTGTGTGTCTGTACTGTATGTGTGTCAATGTGTCTGTGCTGTGTATCTGTACTGTATGTGTGTCAGTGTGTCTGTGCTGTGTATCTGTACGGTATGTGTGTCAGTGTGTCTGTGCTGTGTGTCTGTGCTGTGTGTGTGTGTCAGTGTGTCTGTGCTGTGTGTCTGGGCTGTGTGTCTGTACTGTATGTGTGTCAGTGTGTCTGTGCTGTGTGTCTGTACTGTATGTGTGTCAGTGTGTCTGTGCTGTGTGTCTGTGCTGTGTGTCTGTACTGTATTTGTGTCAGTGTGTCTGTGCTGTGTGTCTGTACTGTATGTTTGTCAGTGTGTCTGTGCTGTGTGTCTGTACTGTATGTGTGTCAGTGTGTCTGTGCTGTGTGTCTGTACTGTATGTGTGTCAGTGTGTCTGTGCTGTGTGTCTGTGCTGTGTGTCTCTACTGTATGTGTGTCAGTGTGTCTGTGCTGTGTGTCTGTACTGTATGTGTGTCAGTGTGTCTGTGCTGTGTGTCTGTACTGTATGTGTGTCAGTGTGTCTGTGCTGTGTGTCTGTACTGTATGTGTGTCAGTGTGTCTCTGCTGTGTGTCTGCACTGTATGTGTGTCAGTGTGTCTGTGCTGTGTGTCTGTACTGTATGTGTGTCAGTGTGTCTGTGCTGTGTGTCTGTACTGTATGTGTGTCAGTGTGTCTGTGCTGTGTGTCTGTACTGTATGTGTGTCAGTGTGTCTGAGCTGTGTGTCTGTACTGTATGTGGTCAGTGTGTCTGTGCTGTGTGTCTGTACTGAATGTGTGTCAGTGTGTCTGTGCTGTGTATCTGTACTGTATGTGGTCAGTGTGTCTGTGCTGTGTGTCTGTACTGTGTGTGTCAGTGTGTCTGTGCTGTGTGTCTGTACTGTATGTGTGTCAGTGTGTCTGTGCTGTGTGTCTGTACTGTATGTGTGTCAGTGTGTCTGTGCTGTGTGTCTGTACTGTATGTGTGTCAGTGTGTCTGTGCTGTGTGTCTGTACTGTATGTGTGTCAGTGTGTCTGTGCTGTGTGTCTGTACTGTATGTGTCAGTGTGTCTGTGCTGTGTGTCTGTACTGTATGTGGTCAGTGTGTCTGTGCTGTGTATCTGTACTGTATGTGTGTCAGTATGTCTGTGCTGTGTATCTGTACTGCATGTGTGTCAGTGTGTCTATGCTGTGTGTCTGTACTGTATGTGTGTCATTGTGTCTGTGCTGTGTGTCTGTACTGTATGTGGTCAGTGTGTCTGTGCTGTGTGTCTGTACCGTATGTGTGTCAGTATGTCTGTGCTGTGTATCTGTACTGTATGTGGTCAGTGTGTCTGTGCTGTGTGTCTGTACTGTATGTGTGTCAGTGTGTCTGTGCTGTGTGTCTGTACTGTATGTGTGTCAGTGTGTCTGTGCTGTGTGTCTGTACTGTATGTGTCAGTGTGTCTGTGCTGTGTGTCTGTGCTGTGTGTCTGTACTGTATGTGTCAGTGCGTCTGTGCTGTGTGTCTGTACTGTATGTCTCAGTGCGTCTGTGCTGTGTGTCTGTGCTGTGTGTCTGTGCTGTGTGTCTGTACTGTATGTGGTCAGTGTGTCTGTGCTGTGTGTCTGTACTGTATATGTGTCAGTGTGTCTGTACTGTATTTGTGTCAGTGTGTCTGTGCTGTGTGTCCGTACTGTGTGTGTGTCAGTGTGTCTGTGCTGTGTGTCTGTACTGTATGTGTGTCAGTGTGTCTCTGCTGTGTGTCTGTACTGTATGTGGTCAGTGTGTCTGTGCTGTGTGTCTGTACTGTATGTGTGTCAGTATGTCTGTGCTGTGTATCTGTGCTGTATGTGGTCAGTGTGTCTGTGCTGTGTGTCTGTACTGTATGTGTGTCAGTGCTGTGTGTCTGTACTGTATGTGTGTCAGTGTGTCTGTGCTGTGTGTCTGTACTGTGTGTCTGTCAGTGTGTCTGTGCTGTGTGTATGTGCTGTATGTGAGTCAGTGTGTCTGTGCTGTGTGTCTGTACTGTATGTGTGTCAGTGTGTCTGTGCTGTATGTCTGTACTGTGTGTCTGTCAGTGTGTCTGTGCTGTGTGTATGTGCTGTATGTGTGTCAGTGTGTCTGTGCTGTGTGTCTGTACTGTGTGTGTCAGTGTGTCTGTGCTGTGTCTGGGCTGTGTGTGTGTCAGTGTGTCTGTGCTGTGTGTCTGTACTGTATGTGTGTCAGTGTGTCTGTGCTGTGTGTCTGTACTGTATGTGTGTCTGTGTGTCTGTGCTGTGTGTCTGTACTGTATGTGTGTCTGTGTGTCTGTGCTGTGTGTCTGTACTGTATGTGGTCAGTGTGTCTGTGCTGTGTGTCTGTACTGTATATGTGTCAGTGTGTCTGTACTGTATGTGTGTCAGTGTGTCTGTGCTGTGTGTCCGTACTGTGTGTGTGTCAGTGTGTCTGTGCTGTGTGTCTGTACTGTATGTGTGTCAGTGTGTCTCTGCTGTGTATCTGTACTGTATGTGGTCAGTGTGTCTGTGCTGTGTGTCTGTACTGTATGTGTGTCAGTATGTCTGTGCTGTGTATCTGTGCTGTATGTGGTCAGTGTGTCTGTGCTGTGTGTCTGTACTGTATGTGTGTCAGTGCTGTGTGTCTGTACTGTATGTGTGTCAGTGTGTCTGTGCTGTGTGTCTGTACTGTGCGTCTGTCAGTGTGTCTGTGCTGTGTGTATGTGCTGTATGTGAGTCAGTGTGTCTGTGCTGTGTGTCTGTACTGTATGTGTGTCAGTGTGTCTGTGCTGTATGTCTGTACTGTGTGTCTGTCAGTGTGTCTGTGCTGTGTGTATGTGCTGTATGTGTGTCAGTGTGTCTGTGCTGTGTGTCTGTACTGTGTGTGTCAGTGTGTCTGTGCTGTGTCTGTGCTGTGTGTGTGTCAGTGTGTCTGTGCTGTGTGTCTGTACTGTATGTGTGTCAGTGTGTCTGTGCTGTGTGTCTGTACTGTATGTGGGTCAGTGTGTCTGTGCTGTGTGTCTGTACTGTATGTGGACAGTGTGTCTGTGCTGTGTGTCTGTACTGTATGTGTGTCTGTGTGTCTGTGCTGTGTGTCTGTACTGTATGTGTGTCTGTGTGTCTGTGCTGTGTGTCTGTACTGTATGTGTGTCAGTGTGTCTGTGCTGTGTGTCTGTACTGTATGTGTGTCAGTGTGTCTGTGCTGTGTATCTGTACTGTATGTGTGTCAGTGTGTCTGTGCTGTGTATCTGTACTGTATGTGTGTCAGTGTGTCTGTGCTGTGTGTCTGTGCTGTGTGTCTGTACTGTGTGTCTTTCAGTGTGTCTGTGCTGTGTGTCTGTACTGTATGTGTCAGTTTGTCTGTGCTGTGTGTCTGTACTGTATGTGGTCAGTGTGTCTGTGCTGTGTGTCTGTACTGTATGTGTGTCTGTGTGTCTGTGCTGTGTGTCTGTACTGTATGTGTGTCTGTGTGTCTGTGCTGTGTGTCTGTACTGTATGTGTGTCAGTGTGTCTGTGCTGTGTGTCTGTACTGTATGTGTGTCAGTGTGTCTGTGCTGTGTATCTGTACTGTATGTGTGTCAGTGTGTCTGTGCTGTGTATCTGTACTGTATGTGTGTCAGTGTGTCTGTGCTGTGTGTCTGTGCTGTGTGTCTGTACTGTGTGTCTTTCAGTGTGTCTGTGCTGTGTGTCTGTACTGTATGTGTCAGTTTGTCTGTGCTGTGTGTCTGTACTGTATGTGGTCAGTGTGTCTGTGCTGTGTGTCTGTACTGTATGTGTGTCAGTGCTGTGTGTCTGTACTGTATGTGTGTCAGTGTGTCTGTGCTGTGTGTCTTTACTGTGTGTCTGTCAGTGTGTCTGTGCTGTGTCTGTACTGTATATGTGTCAGTGTGTCTGTGCTGTGTGTCTGTTCTGTGTGTGTGTCAGTGTGTCTGTGCTGTGTGTCTGTGCTGTGTGTCTGTACTGTATGTGTGTCAGTGTGTCTGTGCTGTGTGTCTGTACTGTGTGTGTGTCAGTGTGTCTGTGCTGTGTGTCTGTGCTGTATGTGTGTCAGTGTGTCTGTGCTGTGTGTCTGTGCTGTGTGTCTGTCAGTGTGTCTGTGCTGTGTCTGTGCTGTGTGTGTGTCAGTGTGTCTGTGCTGTGTGTCTGTGCTGTATGTGTGTCAGTGTGTCTGTGCTGTGTGTCTGTACTGTATGTGTGTCAGTGTGTCTGTGCTGTGTGTCTGTACTGTATGTGTGTCAGTGTGTCTGTGCTGTGTGTCTGTACTGTATGTGTGTCAGTGTGTCTGTGCTGTGTGTCTGTACTGTATGTGTGTCAGTGTGTCTGTGCTGTGTGTCTGTACTGTATGTGTGTCAGTGTGTCTGTGCTGTGTGTCTGTGCTGTGTGTCTGTGCTGTGTGTGTGTGTCAGTGTGTCTGTGCTGTGTGTCTGTGCTGTGTGTCTGTACTGTATGTGTGTCAGTGTGTGTGTGCGGTGTATCTGTACTGTATGTGTGTCAGTGTGTGTCTTTGCTGTGTGTCTGTACTGTATGTGTGTCAGTGTGTCTGTGCTGTGTGTCTGTACTGTATGTGTCTGTGTGTCTGTGCTGTGTGTCTGTCAGTGTGTCTGTGCTGTGTGTCTGTACTGTATGTGTGTCAGTGTGTCTGTGCTGTGTGTCTGTACTGTATGTGTGTCAGTGTGTCTGTGCTGTGTGTCTGTACTGTATGTGTGTCAGTGTGTCTGAGCTGTGTGTCTGTACTGTATGTGGTCAGTGTGTCTGTGCTGTGTGTCTGTACTGTATGTGTGTCAGTATGTCTGTGCTGTGTATCTGTACTGTATGTGGTCAGTGTGTCTGTGCTGTGTGTCTGTACTGTATGTGTGTCAGTATGTCTGTGCTGTGTATCTGTACTGTATGTGGTCAGTGTGTCTGTGCTGTGTGTCTGTACTGTGTGTGTCAGTGTGTCTGTGCTGTGTGTCTGTACTGTATGTGTGTCAGTGTGTCTGTGCTGTGTGTCTGTACTGTATGTGTGTCAGTGTGTCTGTGCTGTGTGTCTGTACTGTATGTGGTCAGTGTGTCTGTGCTGTGTATCTGTACTGTATGTGTGTCAGTATGTCTGTGCTGTGTATCTGTACTGCATGTGTGTCAGTGTGTCTGTGCTGTGTGTCTGTACTGTATGTGTGTCAGTGTGTCTGTGCTGTGTGTCTGTACTGTATGTGGTCAGTGTGTCTGTGCTGTGTGTCTGTACCGTATGTGTGTCAGTATGTCTGTGCTGTGTATCTGTACTGTATGTGGTCAGTGTGTCTGTGCTGTGTGTCTGTACTGTATGTGTGTCAGTGTGTCTGTGCTGTGTGTCTGTACTGTATGTGTGTCAGTGTGTCTGTGCTGTGTGTCTGTACTGTATGTGTCAGTGTGTCTGTGCTGTGTGTCT
Source organism: Acipenser ruthenus (assembly GCF_902713425.1). NCBI lineage: Eukaryota > Metazoa > Chordata > Actinopteri > Acipenseriformes > Acipenseridae > Acipenser > Acipenser ruthenus. Next base: position 1,571,604 of record NC_081230.1, read on the forward strand.
GTGCTGTGTGTCTGTACTGTATGTGTCAGTGCGTCTGTGCTGTGTGTCTGTACTGTATGTCTCAGTGCGTCTGTGCTGTGTGTCTGTGCTGTGTGTCTGTGCTGTGTGTCTGTACTGTATGTGGTCAGTGTGTCTGTGCTGTGTGTCTGTACTGTATATGTGTCAGTGTGTCTGTACTGTATGTGTGTCAGTGTGTCTCTGCTGTGTGTCTGTACTGTATGTGGTCAGTGTGTCTGTGCTGTGTGTCTGTACTGTATGTGTGTCAGTATGTCTGTGCTGTGTATCTGTGCTGTATGTGGTCAGTGTGTCTGTGCTGTGTGTCTGTACTGTATGTGTGTCAGTGCTGTGTGTCTGTACTGTATGTGTGTCAGTGTGTCTGTGCTGTGTGTCTGTACTGTGTGTCTGTCAGTGTGTCTGTGCTGTGTGTATGTGCTGTATGTGAGTCAGTGTGTCTGTGCTGTGTGTCTGTACTGTATGTGTGTCAGTGTGTCTGTGCTGTATGTCTGTACTGTGTGTCTGTCAGTGTGTCTGTGCTGTGTGTATGTGCTGTATGTGTGTCAGTGTGTCTGTGCTGTGTGTCTGTACTGTGTGTGTCAGTGTGTCTGTGCTGTGTCTGTGCTGTGTGTGTGTCAGTGTGTCTGTGCTGTGTGTCTGTACTGTATGTGTGTCAGTGTGTCTGTGCTGTGTGTCTGTACTGTATGTGGGTCAGTGTGTCTGTGCTGTGTGTCTGTACTGTATGTGGACAGTGTGTCTGTGCTGTGTGTCTGTACTGTATGTGTGTCTGTGTGTCTGTGCTGTGTGTCTGTACTGTATGTGTGTCTGTGTGTCTGTGCTGTGTGTCTGTACTCTATGTGGTCAGTGTGTTTGTGCTGTGTGTCTGTACTGTATATGTGTCAGTGTGTCTGTACTGTATGTGTGTCAGTGTGTCTGTGCTGTGTGTCCGTACTGTGTGTGTGTCAGTGTGTCTGTGCTGTGTGTCTGTACTGTATGTGTGTCAGTGTGTCTCTGCTGTGTGTCTGTACTGTATGTGGTCAGTGTGTCTGTGCTGTGTGTCTGTACTGTATGTGTGTCAGTATGTCTGTGCTGTGTATCTGTGCTGTATGTGGTCAGTGTGTCTGTGCTGTGTGTCTGTACTGTATGTGTGTCAGTGCTGTGTGTCTGTACTGTATGTGTGTCAGTGTGTCTGTGCTGTGTGTCTGTACTGTGTGTCTGTCAGTGTGTCTGTGCTGTGTGTATGTGCTGTATGTGAGTCAGTGTGTCTGTGCTGTGTGTCTGTACTGTATGTGTGTCAGTGTGTCTGTGCTGTATGTCTGTACTGTGTGTATGTGCTGTATGTGTGTCAGTGTGTCTGTGCTGTGTGTCTGTACTGTGTGTGTCAGTGTGTCTGTGCTGTGTCTGTGCTGTGTGTGTGTCAGTGTGTCTGTGCTGTGTGTCTGTACTGTATGTGTGTCAGTGTGTCTGTGCTGTGTGTCTGTACTGTATGTGGGTCAGTGTGTCTGTGCTGTGTGTCTGTACTGTATGTGGACAGTGTGTCTGTGCTGTGTGTCTGTACTGTATGTGTGTCTGTGTGTCTGTGCTGTGTGTCTGTACTGTATGTGTGTCTGTGTGTCTGTGCTGTGTGTCTGTACTGTATGTGGTCAGTGTGTCTGTGCTGTGTGTCTGTACTGTATATGTGTCAGTGTGTCTGTACTGTATGTGTGTCAGTGTGTCTGTGCTGTGTGTCCGTACTGTGTGTGTGTCAGTGTGTCTGTGCTGTGTGTCTGTACTGTATGTGTGTCAGTGTGTCTCTGCTGTGTATCTGTACTGTATGTGGTCAGTGTGTCTGTGCTGTGTGTCTGTACTGTATGTGTGTCAGTATGTCTGTGCTGTGTATCTGTGCTGTATGTGGTCAGTGTGTCTGTGCTGTGTGTCTGTACTGTATGTGTGTCAGTGCTGTGTGTCTGTACTGTATGTGTGTCAGTGTGTCTGTGCTGTGTGTCTGTACTGTGTGTCTGTCAGTGTGTATGTGCTGTATGTGAGTCAGTGTGTCTGTGCTGTGTGTCTGTACTGTATGTGTGTCAGTGTGTCTGTGCTGTATGTCTGTACTGTGTGTCTGTCAGTGTGTCTGTGCTGTGTGTATGTGCTGTATGTGTGTCAGTGTGTCTGTGCTGTGTGTCTGTACTGTGTGTGTCAGTGTGTCTGTGCTGTGTCTGTGCTGTGTGTGTGTCAGTGTGTCTGTGCTGTGTGTCTGTACTGTATGTGTGTCAGTGTGTCTGTGCTGTGTGTCTGTACTGTATGTGGGTCAGTGTGTCTGTGCTGTGTGTCTGTACTGTATGTGGACAGTGTGTCTGTGCTGTGTGTCTGTACTGTATGTGTGTCTGTGTGTCTGTGCTGTGTGTCTGTACTGTATGTGTGTCTGTGTGTCTGTGCTGTGTGTCTGTACTGTATGTGTGTCTGTGTGTCTGTGCTGTGTGTCTGTACTGTATGTGTGTCAGTGTGTCTGTGCTGTGTGTCTGTACTGTATGTGTGTCAGTGTGTCTGTGCTGTGTATCTGTACTGTATGTGTGTCAGTGTGTCTGTGCTGTGTATCTGTACTGTATGTGTGTCAGTGTGTCTGTGCTGTGTGTCTGTGCTGTGTGTCTGTACTGTGTGTCTTTCAGTGTGTCTGTGCTGTGTGTCTGTACTGTATGTGTCAGTTTGTCTGTGCTGTGTGTCTGTACTGTATGTGGTCAGTGTGTCTGTGCTGTGTGTCTGTACTGTATGTGTGTCAGTGCTGTGTGTCTGTACTGTATGTGTGTCAGTGTGTCTGTGCTGTGTGTCTTTACTGTGTGTCTGTCAGTGTGTCTGTGCTGTGTCTGTACTGTATATGTGTCAGTGTGTCTGTGCTGTGTGTCTGTTCTGTGTGTGTGTCAGTGTGTCTGTGCTGTGTGTCTGTGCTGTGTGTCTGTACTGTATGTGTGTCAGTGTGTCTGTGCTGTGTGTCTGTACTGTGTGTGTGTCAGTGTGTCTGTGCTGTGTGTCTGTACTGTATGTGTGTCAGTGTGTCTGTGCTGTGTGTCTGTATTGTATGTGTGTCAGTGTGTCTGTGCTGTGTGTCTGTACTGTATGTGTGTCAGTGTGTCTGTGCTGTGTGTCTGTACTGTATGTGTGTCAGTGTGTCTGTGCTGTGTGTCTGTACTGTATGTGTGTCAGTGTGCCTGTGCTGTGTGTCTGTACTGTATGTGTTTCAGTGTGTCTGTGCTGTGTGTCTGTACTGTATGTGTGTCAGTGTGTCTGTGCTGTGTGTCTGTACTGTATGTGTGTCAGTGTGTCTGTGCTGTGTGTCTGTACTGTATGTGCGTCAGTGTGTCTGTGCTGTGTGTCTGTACTGTATGTGCGTCAGTGTGTCTGTGCTGTGTGTCTGTGCTGTATGTGTGTCAGTGTGTCTGTGCTGTGTGTCTGTACTGTATGTGTGTCAGTGTGTCTTTGCTGTGTGTCTGTACTGTATGTGTGTCAGTGTGTCTGTGCTGTGTGTCTGTACTGTATGTGTCAGTGTGTCTGTGCTGTGTGTCTGTGCTGTGTGTCTGTACTGTATGTGTGTCAGTGTGTCTGTGCTGTGTGTCTGTACTGTATGTGTCAGTGTGTCTGTGCTGTGTGTCTGTGCTGTGTGTCTGTGCTGTGTATCTGTACTGTATGTGTGTCAGTGTGTGTGTGCTGTGTGTCTGTACTGTATGTGTGTCAGTGTGTCTGTGCTGTGTATCTGTACTGTATGTGTGTCAGTGTGTGTCTTTGCTGTGTGTCTGTACTGTATTTGTGTCAGTGTGTCTGTGCTGTGTGTCTGTGCTGTGTGTCTGTACTGTATGTGTCAGTGTGTCTGTGCTGTGTGTCTGTACTGTTCGTGTGTCAGTGTGTCTGTGCTGTGTGTCTGTACTGTATGTGTGTCAGTGTGTCTGTGCTGTGTGTCTGTACTGTATGTGTGTCAGTGTGTCTGTGCTGTGTGTCTGTACTGTATGTGTGTCAGTGTGTCTGTGCTGTGTGTCTGTACTGTATGTGTGTCAGTGTGTCTGTGCTGTGTGTCTGTACTGTGGATGTGTGTCAGTGTGTCTGTGCTGTGTGTCTGTACTGTATGTGTGTCAGTGTGTCTGTGCTGTGTGTCTGTACTGTATGTGTGTCAGTGTGTCTGTACTGTATGTGTGTCAGTGTGTCTGTGCTGTGTGTCTGTACTGTATGTGTGTCAGTGTGTCTGTGCTGTGTGTCTGTACTGTATGTGTGTCAGTGTGTCTGTGCTGTGTATCTGTACTGTATGTGTGTCAGTGTGTCTGTGCTGTGTGTCTGTACTGTATGTGTGTCAGTGTGTCTGTGCTGTGTGTCTGTACTGTGTGTGTGTCAGTGTGACTGTGCTTTGTGTCTGTACTGTGTGTGTGTCAGTGTGTCTGTGCTGTGTGTCTGTACTGTGTGTGTGTCAGTGTGTCTGTGCTGTGTGTCTGTACTGTATGTGTGTCAGTGTGTCTGTGCTGTGTGTCTGTACTGTATGTGTGTCAGTGTGTCTGTGCTGTGTGTCTGTACTGTATGTGTGTCAGTGTGTCTGTGCTGTGTGTCTGTACTGTATGTGTGTCAGTGTGTCTGTGCTGTGTGTCTGTACTGTATGTGTGTCAGTGTGTCTGTGCTGTGTGTCTGTGCTGTATGTGTGTCAGTGTGTCTGTGCTGTGTGTCTGTACTGTATGTGTGTCAGTGTGTCTGTGCTGTGTGTCTGTACTGTATGTGTGTCAGTGTGTCTGTGCTGTGTGTCTGTACTGTATGTGTGTCAGTGTGTCTGTGCTGTGTGTCTGTACTGTATGTGTGTCAGTGTATCTGTACTGTATGTGTGTCAGTGTGTCTGTGCTGTGTGTCTGTACTGTATGTGTGTTAGTGTGTCTGTGCTGTGTGTCTGTACTGTATGTGTGTCAGTGTGTCTGTGCTGTGTGTCTGTACTGTGGATGTGTGTCAGTGTGTCTGTGCTGTGTGTCTGTACTGTATGTGTGTCAGTGTGTCTGTGCTGTGTGTCTGTACTGTATGTGTGTCAGTGTGTCTGTACTGTATGTGTGTCAGTGTGTCTGTGCTGTGTGTCTGTACTGTATGTGTGTCAGTGTGTCTGTGCTGTGTGTCTGTACTGTATGTGTGTCAGTGTGTCTGTGCTGTGTATCTGTACTGTATGTGTGTCAGTGTGTCTGTGCTGTGTGTCTGTACTGTATGTGTGTCAGTGTGTCTGTGCTGTGTGTCTGTACTGTGTGTGTGTCAGTGTGACTGTGCTTTGTGTCTGTACTGTGTGTGTGTCAGTGTGTCTGTGCTGTGTGTCTGTACTGTGTGTGTGTCAGTGTGTCTGTGCTGTGTGTCTGTACTGTATGTGTGTCAGTGTGTCTGTGCTGTGTGTCTGTACTGTATGTGTGTCAGTGTGTCTGTGCTGTGTGTCTGTACTGTATGTGTGTCAGTGTGTCTGTGCTGTGTGTCTGTACTGTATGTGTGTCAGTGTGTCTGTGCTGTGTGTCTGTGCTGTATGTGTGTCAGTGTGTCTGTGCTGTGTGTCTGTACTGTATGTGTGTCAGTGTGTCTGTGCTGTGTGTCTGTACTGTATGTGTGTCAGTGTGTCTGTACTGTATGTGTGTCAGTGTGTCTGTGCTGTGTGTCTGTACTGTATGTGTGTCAGTGTGTCTGTGCTGTGTGTCTGTGTGCATAACCAGTGGAACAGGCCCCGCCCCCAGCCCTGCTGAATTCCACAGGATAAGAAGCAGAGACACAGAGAGGGAAGATGTTTCCTATTTTATTTGTTTCTAGACTACATTAGAGGAATTGCAGTTCCAACAAGAAGCCTCTGCTTTTAAACAGGCGAGCGATTCTCCTCCTGCACGCCTTCTCCTGAAAAAAAAAAAAACACCACAAGCTTGAAATAGAAGAATAACACTGATACATTATAAAATGCATTTAAGTAGAGGAGATTATATGGAGTGAATGGCGTCTTCTGGCTGGTATTATTATTATTATTATTTATTTCTGAGCAGACGCATAAACGTATACATTATAAACTACATTCAAATACAAAGTCACATGAAGTCAGACCCCAGGCAAGTCTGTTACAAGGATCTGCCCGCTTCCTAGAAAATATTTACATTTCTACTGATGGAGTCGCCTGCCTCGCTGAAGCCACGTTGCTGCTGTTTGTCAAAATGTTACAGTTGCAGGGATGATGTCACTGAAACAGCTGGAGCAACATGTGGGGACTGAGAACTCCATTTAAAAAAAAGAACAAAAACCCGGACACTTTAAAAGACGTACCTTCACCCTGTGTGAGTGGAGGAAGAATCAGGATAATGGGACCTTTTGACGCAGATGAAAAGAAATACAAAGAGCTGTGAGGGCTATGTGGAGAAAAACTGCACTACAAATTCATATGCATATTTTTTAGAATTATTTTCGTGTTTTCAGAATGGAAAACCACCAAACGAAGATAGTCTTAAACAAAACAAAACAAAAAATTCTTAAAAGTTAATTTATTTCAAATGTTCTTGCCTTATTTGCTAATTTGCCAGACACACACACACACGCACACACACACACAGAGACACACACACACAGAGACACACACACAGACACAGAGACACACACACACACACAGAGACACACAAACACACACACACACAGACACAGAGACACAAACACACACACAGAGAGACACACACACACACACAGAGACACACAAACACACACAGACACAGAGACACAAACACACACAGAGACACAAACACACACACAGAGAGACACACACACACACACAGAGACACACAAACACACAGACACAGAGACACAAACACACACACACAGAGACACACACACACACACAGAGACACACACACAGACACAGAGACACACACACACAGACACAGAGACACAAACACACACACACAGACACAGAGACACAAACACACACAGACACAGATACACACACACACACAGAGACACACACACACACAGAGACACACACAGACACAGAGACACAAACACACACACAGACACAGAGACACAAACAGACACAGAGACAGAGACACAAACACATACACACAGAGACACACACACACACAGAGACACACACACACACACACAGAGACACACACACACACACAGAGACACACTCACTGAGACACACAGACACAGAGACACACACACACACAGACACACACACACAGACACACACACACACACACAGTGACACACACAGACACACACACAGACACACACACACACACAGACACACACACACAGACACACACACACAGACACACAGAGACACACACACACACACAGACACACACACAGACACACACACACACACACACAGACACACACAGACACACACACACACACAGAGACACAGACACACACACACACACACACACACACACACAGACACACACACACACACAGACACACACACACACACACACACAGACACACACACAGACACACACACACACACACACAGACACACACACACACACAGTGACACACACACAGACACACACACACACACACACACAGACACACACACAGACACACAGACACACACACACACAGTAATAACAGTCAATAAAAACATCTTGATGCTTATTTTCTAAACACGGCGCAGTGGTTACAATTTAAACACTATTAAGTGTTTAAAAACTAAACACTTTGATTGAATATGTAAAAAATAAAGTTTAAATTATACACCTGTTCAGACAGCACCTGTAAAACCTCACAGCTCTACCTCTCCGGACTACATGACACCCAAACTTGCATGTTCATTAACTCCCACTTATCTGCCTCCTGCCTTGCTGCTCCCTGCTATTGCTCCTAGTTAGATCTGAATATAAATCCTGTATTTGAATTCACCTGCACTGGAACTGGATATCTGCAGTAGTATTTTGTATAGCGGCTGCTCCTCTACTGCACTTCTAGCACTCCTATCTGATCCTGCTCATAACTGGAACTGGATATCTGCAGTAGTATTTTGTATAGCGGCTGCTCCTCTACTGCACTTCCAGCTCTCCTATCTGATCCTGCTCATAACTGGCACTGGATATCTGCAGTAGTATTTTGTATAGCTCTTTAATCAACAGATTTGGGGTCTGTGTGGAATGCAGGTCTCCTGTAGATTTAAACACTTTAAATGACGTACCTCTTCCCTCAGGCAGCACTGCGGGTTCATTGCCAGCTTCTCTTTTGCCTCTAAAATAATCTGCTATATTCAAGGTCGGTAGCTTATTCGGAGGTACAAAAAATAACGTCTCCACAGCTGAAACAAAGCAAGAAAACGTGTCAGCACTGTTCTGGAGAGTTCGACAACACATTCCTACAGGTCACACTCACACTAGTCACAAAAGTACAAATCAAAGGCCTTTTGGAGAAGAGAAACAGCAATACTAAACTACTATAGTGCTAAAACTATAGGTAAAGATATCATATTAACTGTAGTTTTTATACAGTAAACACTAGAATGGAAACTGCATTGAAATAGTACTACCATAGTAAAAGAAATAGGAACATGATGGTACAGTGTTGGATTACATTATAGATACCACGGTTGTGAAACTACTTTTAGAAATCAAATAAAGTCCTGTAGGATTCCCATGGTGGTGCTACAGTAGGCTGTTGCATTATAGTACCATTAATAGCACATGATGGTACTGGAGCAATCTAGGTAAAGTCCCTGCTTGCTTGCTTGCTCAAGGGTACAGCAGCAGCAGAGCTACCCTGCAGAAACATCTTGGATCAATGTGCAATTCTTTGAAAGAATATAGAAAGAGATGGTAGGATTGTACTCACAGCTGCAGAGGAAAGCCAGGGCGGAAATTAGCACCAGAGTCTTCATCTTGTCTGCTGGTCTTGGGCTGTTCAAGTCGGTGAAGTCAGAGCAGAGAAGCAACCGTATTTATACAGGAATGGGGCTTTGAAGCGAACTCTGTTATCATAATTGTTTGCAAGAATTTGCATAAAAGACAAAATATCTGCAACATTGCATCAATGAGACAGGTGACCTCACCAGCATATCTCATCATGTAAATACTGTAGACGAAGCGGGCTGATGTTTGTCATAGAATTGCCTGGGGTCTGACTTCATGTGACTTTATATTTGAATGTAGTTTATAATGTATACCAGCGAGAAGATGCCATTCGCTCAATATAATCTCTATTTCAATGCATTTTATAATTTACTCTTATTATTATTATTATTACTCATTTAATTGGCTTACTGGAAAATAATTCCGTTGAGGGTTTCTGTGATGTCATAAACTACAAGTCCGTTTGCTTGAGTCGCTTAAAACAGTGTTTCTCAACCCTGGTCATGGGGACCCCACTGTCTGTCTGTCTGTGTCTCTGCTGGTTTTTGTACCAACTAAGGAACTGCTTTCAATGACTTAATTGAAGCATTAATTGAAAACAATTTGCATAATCAGAGCTTTTTAATAACTTTTTATTCAGCAAAATTATTTTAAAAATGTCAGCAAATTGTTTAGTCAAATGGAGTGTTTTTCAATGAAGTAATTGAGAACAGCTCCTCAGCTGGAACAAAAACCAGCAGAAACACAGACAGGCAGACAGGGGGGTTCCCACGACCAGGGTCAGGAAAATACTGCTTCTATACGTTATAAAATGCACTTCTCATAAGAGAATTCATTCATTCAGTGTTCAGACTCCTCACTGTTTAACTCTTTTCTCATTTCTTTCAACTGTTTTACTCATACCTGCACTGTAAAAATAGCACTAGGAAACAAATATTTTGTTAAAATAAGCCATACTTGTAAATTGTATAAAATCGAATACATTAGTAGTCTTTTTGATTTTTTCCCTATGGCAAAAATAAATATGTTAAGGGAGAGGTTTCATCTGGGTTCTTAAATACCTCGATTGGAAGGTAAAGTTTGGAGAACTTTCATTTAGAATTCTGTAAAGAACCAAAAAAGTCCTGTGTAGGGGACAAGCCAAAGAACTATAAAAAGTTCTGAGAGGAACTGATTGTTCTTAGAGTGACATTTGAAGTACATAGTAGTCATACAGTGTAGTAGCCCATTTATTATTATTATTATTATTATTATTTATTTCTTAGCAGACGCCCTTATCCAGGGCGACTTACAATCGCAAGCAAATACAAATACATTCAAGTGTTACAATATAAGTCATACAATAAGAACAAGAAATACAATAATTCTCAAGTGTGACAAACCACAATTCAATAATACAGCAGATAATAGTGAAAGTTACATCAGGATATGATTAAATAGTGATAGTTACATCAGGATATGATTAAGTACAAAATACTACAGATTAAACACTTGGCAGATTAAAATATTCTGAGGTACAGGATTAAATGCAATAAAATAGGGGGCAGATAAGAGCAAAATAAAGCATATTTAAATGAAGGGTGATAGTGTCCCAGGATACAACAGAGGAGTTCTACAGGTGCTGTTTGAAGAGGTGAGTCTTAAGGAGGCGCCGGAATGTGGTCAGGCACTGGGCAGTCCTGACATCTGTAGGATTTATTAAACAGCTGCAATGCTTGTCAGTGTCGGGGCATTACAACACTCTTTTGTTTAATTTTTGTCAACTTTTCAAATACGACCGGTTTCAAATCATCAGTGCTGCTATTTATTCTTAATAATGCCGTGGAACTCTCACAATGCTGTATTTAAATTAGTAGTATTGCGGCTCTCTTCATCAACATTTATTTTTTATACTTTGTGAATTGTTGTAATGAGAAAGCAGACTGTGCTTTCTTTGCACAGCGACTAAGCCAGTTTAGTACATCTACCCCTAAGAGCAATTGAGTTTTTGCATCTCTGCCTCAGGTCTGTTCAACTTTGGCAACCAAATGAGTCCTTCAGTGAGTCTCTGCTGCTGTCTGAGCAAATTAAGGGAGGCCACGTGAACCGGTCAGAGAAAAAATATCAATCCATGAGATGTGAGATAGTTTTATTGCAATATTGTGCTGGTGCTTTGTACGTTATCGCCTCTTGTTTTCCTGCAGTGCGAGACAGTTTATCTGATTGTCCAGCTGTAGAAAAGCTAGCTCTTCTACTAGTTCCAAGTAGATGAAGCCATTTAATTTACTATAATGCAATGACCTCTTCACACCCTCCCCCCTCCCTTGATAGTTTTGTTTGATGTAGCACCGGTTGATTAGTTGGGGGCAGAGGAACAATTAGCAGTTCAGAAGTTTTTTTTTTCTTTGTCCTAGCACAAAACACAAATAAATACAGTGCATAAGCAACTTGTTGGTTGTTACACTCTTCGAGTTATATTAAAAGGTATTTTAAAAGGTGACCCCATCCCACAAATTATTTTGAAGCAAATATAAGTAACATACTAAGGGTATATTTTCTTTGGTTTACTTCTATTATATACTTATTTTGTGAAACATTTTAGTAAATGATACAGCTGTATTTATCCTCCTCTAACCTCCTTGAGTCCTGTGGCAGTCTGGCTCGCAGTGGTGAGGTGGATGACGTCACGGACCAGGAAGTAACTAACTCCAAAACAGTGGATGGGCGGGTGAAACCGAGTGCAAAAGCACTCAGCGTATTTAATAATAAACAAACAAAAGATTTAAACAAAATACAAACAAAAGGGCACGAGGGCCAAACGAATAAATAAACAAACAAGTAAGTGCCGTGCTGGATAATCCAGCACGTATTAGCAATTGTTTTTTTAAATGTTATTCCTTCTCTCCGCTCCCCGTACTCTCTACTCCAACACCCCAACCCCGAGTGCAGAGTGCTGCTGGTTTATATACTCTGCCCGAGGGATTTAACTAGTTGGTAATTATCTTATTATCCCTCGGCCAGAGTCTGCACGCGTTTGGTAAGGATGCATGACTGTCAGCTAGTTAAATAATCAGTAGCTGATCAGCCATGCATCCTCACGGGGTTTTTAAATAATAATAAAAGACGCGGCGCTTTTACCCGCGCCGCAAACAAAAATACAAATAATAATAAATAGGGGCGGGACACTCCGCCACACATGCCCCCCCTTGTGCGCAGCACACATGGCCTTTTCGGCCACCTCCCCCCTCAGTCTCAATGTCCTGGAAGAGGGGGAAGCAAGTTGCTTCTGGGGGGTGGCCATGGTGGAATTTCTGGCACCCCCCAATTCTTCGTGGCCGGCAGCTCCCTCTTCCAGGGCTCCCTCCACACTCTATCCTGCTGCGAAAGTGCGGCTGGGGGAGCTGGTCTCCTGACCTCCCCCCCCTTCTTCAAGGCCGGCAGTTCCCCTCCGTGGGGCTCCGACCACATGATCTCCGGCCGCGAAAGTGCGGCTGGGGGAGCTGGTCTCCTGACCTCCCCCCCTTTCTTCATGGCCGGCAGCTCCCCTCCGTGGGGCTCCGACCACATGATCTCCGGCCGCGAAAGTGCGGCTGGGGGAGCTGGTCTCCGGACCTCTCCCCCTTTCTTCACGGCAGCGGCAGCGGACCCTCGGGAGGCGACGGCAGCGGACCCTCGGGACCCTCGGGAGGCGACGGCAGCGGACCCTCGGGAGGCGACGGCAGCGGCGGACCCTCGGGAGGTGAACTCGGGAGGGGAGCCCCTGGCCATGGAGGCGGCAGCGGGAGCTCCACTTCTCCCTCGTTCCCTGTAGCTGGTGGCTCTCCAGGCAATGTGGAGCAACAGGCAGCCCCAGGCGATGCGAGGCAGGCATCCCTGGGTGGTGCGAGGCAGGGCAGGAGCAGTCCTTCCCATGACGGTGGATGTGGAACCAGCAGGTATTCACCCTCTGCTGGTGGAGGTGGGAGGGGAAAGCAGTCCTCCCACAGCGGCTGAGACGGAACCAGCAGGTATTCACCCTCTGCTGGTGGAGCTGGGAGTGGCAAGCAGTCCTCCCACGGCGGCTGAGGCGGAACCAGCAGGTATTCACCCTCTGCTGGTGGAGGTGGGAGGGGCAAGCAGTCCTCCCACGACGGTGGAGGCGGAACCAGCAGGCATTCACCCTCTGCTGGTGGAGGTGGGAGGGGCAAGCAGTCCTCCCACGGCGGTTGAGGCAGAACCAGCAGGCATTCACCCTCTGCTGGTGGAGGTGGGAGGGGCAAGCAGTCCTCCCACGACGGTGGAGGCGGAACCAGCAGGCATTCACCCTCTGCTGGTGGAGGTGGCGGAGGCAGAGGCAGCTCTTGCTGCTCTGCTCCTGGTGATGGTGGAGACAGAAGCAGCTCCTGCTGCTCTGCTCCTGGTGGTGGTGGAGACAGAGGCAGCTCCTGCTGCTCTGCTCCTGGTGGTGGTGGAGGCAGAGGCGATGGGGCGGATGCTGGCCACTCAGAGGGAGGCTGTGGCGGTGCTGGCTCCCTCTGCTGTGGCGGCTGGGCTGGTGTGTGCCGTGCTCCCTTCAGCAGCATAAATAGAGGCTGCTGGGGAACACCAGCATCCTGCCCTTCTCCCCCCCAGAAAAATTCAGGGGGTTGAGCCTGTAACTCCTCCCCTTCTGGCTCTTGGGACTGCAGCTTGGGTCCTAGGGCTGTGGAAGCCCCGACTTCCCTCTCTTCGGGCCGTGGACACACCGACTCCTCCCTTTTGGGCTGTGGATGCACCGACTCCCCCCTCTTGGGCTTAGGACGTTCGGGCTCCTCCCACTCAGGCGCAGGACGTTCGGGCTCCTCCCACTCAGGCGCAGGACGTGCGGGCTCCTCCCACTCAGGCGCAGGACGTGCGGGCTCCTCCCACTCAGGCGCAGGACGTGCGGGCTCCTCCCACTCAGGCGCAGGACGTGCGGGCTCCTCCCACTCGGGCGTAGGACGTTCGGGCTCCTCCTCCTCAGGCTGTGGAGGCGAAACCAGCAGGCATTCTCCCTCTGCTGGTGGAGACGGTAGCGATGGCTCCTCTCCCTCTGATGCTGGAGACGGTAGCGATGGCTCCTCTCCCTCTGCTGGTGGAGACGGTAGCGATGGCTCCTCTCCCTCTGCTGGTGGAGATGGTAGCGATGGCTCCTCTCCCTTTGGTGCTGGAGATGGCAGCAGCAGGGTCTCTCCCATATCCGCAGCCAGGTAGTTGAGCACCATGGCTGCGATGTCTGGGAGGGATGCTGGGTGGTGTTGCTGTTCCCAGGCCTCCCAGCGCTCCCCATCTCTTGCCCACAGGAGGTTGATCACTGCAGGGAGGGCTTCCTCATAATCCCTCCCCGGCTCCACCAGCCAGTCCCAGACTCCCTCAGAGGAGAGTGCATTCGTCCTCTTTGGAGGATGCAGGTCCTCCCTCACTGGACGCTCTGGCTCCTCTTTCTCCTGCCATGGAGGGGGTTGGTCGGGTGCTATGTGACCCACCTCCCCAACAGCGAAGCACCACTCCTCACCTTTCAAGCAGGTGGGGCAGACGTCCAGCATGGTTGAGCTACAGTGGGACCTGCGACCGGCCCCACGCTGCTGTAGCTGCTGCTTCCTCCGTCCGCTTCTTCCCATATTTTTTTTTTTTTTTTTTTTTTTTCCCCCTAAAAAACACACAAAAAACACTTTGAAAAAAAAAACGAACAAAAAAACGAGCTTTTTTTTCCTGGTCCGGCTATTGGAGGCGTTTGTTTTGTCCCACGCAGGACACCATATGTGGCAGTCTGGCTCGCAGTGGAGAGGTGGATGACGTCACGGACCAGGAAGTAACTGACTCCAAAACAGTGGATGGGCGGGTGAAACCGAGTGCAAAAGCACTCAGCGTATTTAATAATAAACAAACAAAAGATTTAAACAAAATACAAACAAAAGGGCACGAGGGCCAAACGAATAAATAAACAAACAAGTAAGTGCCGTGCTGGATAATCCAGCACGTATTAGCAATTGTTTTTTTAAATGTTATTCCTTCTCTCCGCTCCCCGTACTCTCTACTCCAACACCCCAACCCCGAGTGCAGAGTGCTGCTGGTTTATATACTCTGCCCGAGGGATTTAACTAGTTGGTAATTATCTTATTATCCCTCGGCCAGAGTCTGCACGCGTTTGGTAAGGATGCATGACTGTCAGCTAGTTAAATAATCAGTAGCTGATCAGCCATGCATCCTCACGGGGTTTTTAAATAATAATAAAAGACGCGGCGCTTTTACCCGCGCCGCAAACAAAAATACAAATAATAATAAATAGGGGCGGGACACTCCGCCACACATGCCCCCCCTTGTGCGCAGCACACATGGCCTTTTCGGCCACCTCCCCCCTCAGTCTCAATGTCCTGGAAGAGGGGGAAGCAAGTTGCTTCTGGGGGGTGGCCATGGTGGAATTTCTGGCACCCCCCAATTCTTCGTGGCCGGCAGCTCCCTCTTCCAGGGCTCCCTCCACACTCTATCCTGCTGCGAAAGTGCGGCTGGGGGAGCTGGTCTCCTGACCTCCCCCCCCTTCTTCAAGGCCGGCAGTTCCCCTCCGTGGGGCTCCGACCACATGATCTCCGGCCGCGAAAGTGCGGCTGGGGGAGCTGGTCTCCTGACCTCCCCCCCTTTCTTCATGGCCGGCAGCTCCCCTCCGTGGGGCTCCGACCACATGATCTCCGGCCGCGAAAGTGCGGCTGGGGGAGCTGGTCTCCGGACCTCTCCCCCTTTCTTCACGGCAGCGGCAGCGGACCCTCGGGAGGCGACGGCAGCGGACCCTCGGGACCCTCGGGAGGCGACGGCAGCGGACCCTCGGGAGGCGACGGCAGCGGCGGACCCTCGGGAGGTGAACTCGGGAGGGGAGCCCCTGGCCATGGAGGCGGCAGCGGGAGCTCCACTTCTCCCTCGTTCCCTGTAGCTGGTGGCTCTCCAGGCAATGTGGAGCAACAGGCAGCCCCAGGCGATGCGAGGCAGGCATCCCTGGGTGGTGCGAGGCAGGGCAGGAGCAGTCCTTCCCATGACGGTGGATGTGGAACCAGCAGGTATTCACCCTCTGCTGGTGGAGGTGGGAGGGGAAAGCAGTCCTCCCACAGCGGCTGAGACGGAACCAGCAGGTATTCACCCTCTGCTGGTGGAGCTGGGAGTGGCAAGCAGTCCTCCCACGGCGGCTGAGGCGGAACCAGCAGGTATTCACCCTCTGCTGGTGGAGGTGGGAGGGGCAAGCAGTCCTCCCACGACGGTGGAGGCGGAACCAGCAGGCATTCACCCTCTGCTGGTGGAGGTGGGAGGGGCAAGCAGTCCTCCCACGGCGGTTGAGGCAGAACCAGCAGGCATTCACCCTCTGCTGGTGGAGGTGGGAGGGGCAAGCAGTCCTCCCACGACGGTGGAGGCGGAACCAGCAGGCATTCACCCTCTGCTGGTGGAGGTGGCGGAGGCAGAGGCAGCTCTTGCTGCTCTGCTCCTGGTGATGGTGGAGACAGAAGCAGCTCCTGCTGCTCTGCTCCTGGTGGTGGTGGAGACAGAGGCAGCTCCTGCTGCTCTGCTCCTGGTGGTGGTGGAGGCAGAGGCGATGGGGCGGATGCTGGCCACTCAGAGGGAGGCTGTGGCGGTGCTGGCTCCCTCTGCTGTGGCGGCTGGGCTGGTGTGTGCCGTGCTCCCTTCAGCAGCATAAATAGAGGCTGCTGGGGAACACCAGCATCCTGCCCTTCTCCCCCCCAGAAAAATTCAGGGGGTTGAGCCTGTAACTCCTCCCCTTCTGGCTCTTGGGACTGCAGCTTGGGTCCTAGGGCTGTGGAAGCCCCGACTTCCCTCTCTTCGGGCCGTGGACACACCGACTCCTCCCTTTTGGGCTGTGGATGCACCGACTCCCCCCTCTTGGGCTTAGGACGTTCGGGCTCCTCCCACTCAGGCGCAGGACGTTCGGGCTCCTCCCACTCAGGCGCAGGACGTGCGGGCTCCTCCCACTCAGGCGCAGGACGTGCGGGCTCCTCCCACTCAGGCGCAGGACGTGCGGGCTCCTCCCACTCAGGCGCAGGACGTGCGGGCTCCTCCCACTCGGGCGTAGGACGTTCGGGCTCCTCCTCCTCAGGCTGTGGAGGCGAAACCAGCAGGCATTCTCCCTCTGCTGGTGGAGACGGTAGCGATGGCTCCTCTCCCTCTGATGCTGGAGACGGTAGCGATGGCTCCTCTCCCTCTGCTGGTGGAGACGGTAGCGATGGCTCCTCTCCCTCTGCTGGTGGAGATGGTAGCGATGGCTCCTCTCCCTTTGGTGCTGGAGATGGCAGCAGCAGGGTCTCTCCCATATCCGCAGCCAGGTAGTTGAGCACCATGGCTGCGATGTCTGGGAGGGATGCTGGGTGGTGTTGCTGTTCCCAGGCCTCCCAGCGCTCCCCATCTCTTGCCCACAGGAGGTTGATCACTGCAGGGAGGGCTTCCTCATAATCCCTCCCCGGCTCCACCAGCCAGTCCCAGACTCCCTCAGAGGAGAGTGCATTCGTCCTCTTTGGAGGATGCAGGTCCTCCCTCACTGGACGCTCTGGCTCCTCTTTCTCCTGCCATGGAGGGGGTTGGTCGGGTGCTATGTGACCCACCTCCCCAACAGCGAAGCACCACTCCTCACCTTTCAAGCAGGTGGGGCAGACGTCCAGCATGGTTGAGCTACAGTGGGACCTGCGACCGGCCCCACGCTGCTGTAGCTGCTGCTTCCTCCGTCCGCTTCTTCCCATATTTTTTTTTTTTTTTTTTTTTTTTCCCCCTAAAAAACACACAAAAAACACTTTGAAAAAAAAAACGAACAAAAAAACGAGCTTTTTTTTCCTGGTCCGGCTATTGGAGGCGTTTGTTTTGTCCCACGCAGGACACCATATGTGGCAGTCTGGCTCGCAGTGGAGAGGTGGATGACGTCACGGACCAGGAAGTAACTGACTCCAAAACAGTGGATGGGCGGGTGAAACCGAGTGCAAAAGCACTCAGCGTATTTAATAATAAACAAACAAAAGATTTAAACAAAATACAAACAAAAGGGCACGAGGGCCAAACGAATAAATAAACAAACAAGTAAGTGCCGTGCTGGATAATCCAGCACGTATTAGCAATTGTTTTTTTAAATGTTATTCCTTCTCTCCGCTCCCCGTACTCTCTACTCCAACACCCCAACCCCGAGTGCAGAGTGCTGCTGGTTTATATACTCTGCCCGAGGGATTTAACTAGTTGGTAATTATCTTATTATCCCTCGGCCAGAGTCTGCACGCGTTTGGTAAGGATGCATGACTGTCAGCTAGTTAAATAATCAGTAGCTGATCAGCCATGCATCCTCACGGGGTTTTTAAATAATAATAAAAGACGCGGCGCTTTTACCCGCGCCGCAAACAAAAATACAAATAATAATAAATAGGGGCGGGACACTCCGCCACACATGCCCCCCCTTGTGCGCAGCACACATGGCCTTTTCGGCCACCTCCCCCCTCAGTCTCAATGTCCTGGAAGAGGGGGAAGCAAGTTGCTTCTGGGGGGTGGCCATGGTGGAATTTCTGGCACCCCCCAATTCTTCGTGGCCGGCAGCTCCCTCTTCCAGGGCTCCCTCCACACTCTATCCTGCTGCGAAAGTGCGGCTGGGGGAGCTGGTCTCCTGACCTCCCCCCCCTTCTTCAAGGCCGGCAGTTCCCCTCCGTGGGGCTCCGACCACATGATCTCCGGCCGCGAAAGTGCGGCTGGGGGAGCTGGTCTCCTGACCTCCCCCCCTTTCTTCATGGCCGGCAGCTCCCCTCCGTGGGGCTCCGACCACATGATCTCCGGCCGCGAAAGTGCGGCTGGGGGAGCTGGTCTCCGGACCTCTCCCCCTTTCTTCACGGCAGCGGCAGCGGACCCTCGGGAGGCGACGGCAGCGGACCCTCGGGACCCTCGGGAGGCGACGGCAGCGGACCCTCGGGAGGCGACGGCAGCGGCGGACCCTCGGGAGGTGAACTCGGGAGGGGAGCCCCTGGCCATGGAGGCGGCAGCGGGAGCTCCACTTCTCCCTCGTTCCCTGTAGCTGGTGGCTCTCCAGGCAATGTGGAGCAACAGGCAGCCCCAGGCGATGCGAGGCAGGCATCCCTGGGTGGTGCGAGGCAGGGCAGGAGCAGTCCTTCCCATGACGGTGGATGTGGAACCAGCAGGTATTCACCCTCTGCTGGTGGAGGTGGGAGGGGAAAGCAGTCCTCCCACAGCGGCTGAGACGGAACCAGCAGGTATTCACCCTCTGCTGGTGGAGCTGGGAGTGGCAAGCAGTCCTCCCACGGCGGCTGAGGCGGAACCAGCAGGTATTCACCCTCTGCTGGTGGAGGTGGGAGGGGCAAGCAGTCCTCCCACGACGGTGGAGGCGGAACCAGCAGGCATTCACCCTCTGCTGGTGGAGGTGGGAGGGGCAAGCAGTCCTCCCACGGCGGTTGAGGCAGAACCAGCAGGCATTCACCCTCTGCTGGTGGAGGTGGGAGGGGCAAGCAGTCCTCCCACGACGGTGGAGGCGGAACCAGCAGGCATTCACCCTCTGCTGGTGGAGGTGGCGGAGGCAGAGGCAGCTCTTGCTGCTCTGCTCCTGGTGATGGTGGAGACAGAAGCAGCTCCTGCTGCTCTGCTCCTGGTGGTGGTGGAGACAGAGGCAGCTCCTGCTGCTCTGCTCCTGGTGGTGGTGGAGGCAGAGGCGATGGGGCGGATGCTGGCCACTCAGAGGGAGGCTGTGGCGGTGCTGGCTCCCTCTGCTGTGGCGGCTGGGCTGGTGTGTGCCGTGCTCCCTTCAGCAGCATAAATAGAGGCTGCTGGGGAACACCAGCATCCTGCCCTTCTCCCCCCCAGAAAAATTCAGGGGGTTGAGCCTGTAACTCCTCCCCTTCTGGCTCTTGGGACTGCAGCTTGGGTCCTAGGGCTGTGGAAGCCCCGACTTCCCTCTCTTCGGGCCGTGGACACACCGACTCCTCCCTTTTGGGCTGTGGATGCACCGACTCCCCCCTCTTGGGCTTAGGACGTTCGGGCTCCTCCCACTCAGGCGCAGGACGTTCGGGCTCCTCCCACTCAGGCGCAGGACGTGCGGGCTCCTCCCACTCAGGCGCAGGACGTGCGGGCTCCTCCCACTCAGGCGCAGGACGTGCGGGCTCCTCCCACTCAGGCGCAGGACGTGCGGGCTCCTCCCACTCGGGCGTAGGACGTTCGGGCTCCTCCTCCTCAGGCTGTGGAGGCGAAACCAGCAGGCATTCTCCCTCTGCTGGTGGAGACGGTAGCGATGGCTCCTCTCCCTCTGATGCTGGAGACGGTAGCGATGGCTCCTCTCCCTCTGCTGGTGGAGACGGTAGCGATGGCTCCTCTCCCTCTGCTGGTGGAGATGGTAGCGATGGCTCCTCTCCCTTTGGTGCTGGAGATGGCAGCAGCAGGGTCTCTCCCATATCCGCAGCCAGGTAGTTGAGCACCATGGCTGCGATGTCTGGGAGGGATGCTGGGTGGTGTTGCTGTTCCCAGGCCTCCCAGCGCTCCCCATCTCTTGCCCACAGGAGGTTGATCACTGCAGGGAGGGCTTCCTCATAATCCCTCCCCGGCTCCACCAGCCAGTCCCAGACTCCCTCAGAGGAGAGTGCATTCGTCCTCTTTGGAGGATGCAGGTCCTCCCTCACTGGACGCTCTGGCTCCTCTTTCTCCTGCCATGGAGGGGGTTGGTCGGGTGCTATGTGACCCACCTCCCCAACAGCGAAGCACCACTCCTCACCTTTCAAGCAGGTGGGGCAGACGTCCAGCATGGTTGAGCTACAGTGGGACCTGCGACCGGCCCCACGCTGCTGTAGCTGCTGCTTCCTCCGTCCGCTTCTTCCCATATTTTTTTTTTTTTTTTTTTTTTTTCCCCCTAAAAAACACACAAAAAACACTTTGAAAAAAAAAACGAACAAAAAAACGAGCTTTTTTTTCCTGGTCCGGCTATTGGAGGCGTTTGTTTTGTCCCACGCAGGACACCATATGTGGCAGTCTGGCTCGCAGTGGAGAGGTGGATGACGTCACGGACCAGGAAGTAACTGACTCCAAAACAGTGGATGGGCGGGTGAAACCGAGTGCAAAAGCACTCAGCGTATTTAATAATAAACAAACAAAAGATTTAAACAAAATACAAACAAAAGGGCACGAGGGCCAAACGAATAAATAAACAAACAAGTAAGTGCCGTGCTGGATAATCCAGCACGTATTAGCAATTGTTTTTTTAAATGTTATTCCTTCTCTCCGCTCCCCGTACTCTCTACTCCAACACCCCAACCCCGAGTGCAGAGTGCTGCTGGTTTATATACTCTGCCCGAGGGATTTAACTAGTTGGTAATTATCTTATTATCCCTCGGCCAGAGTCTGCACGCGTTTGGTAAGGATGCATGACTGTCAGCTAGTTAAATAATCAGTAGCTGATCAGCCATGCATCCTCACGGGGTTTTTAAATAATAATAAAAGACGCGGCGCTTTTACCCGCGCCGCAAACAAAAATACAAATAATAATAAATAGGGGCGGGACACTCCGCCACACATGCCCCCCCTTGTGCGCAGCACACATGGCCTTTTCGGCCACCTCCCCCCTCAGTCTCAATGTCCTGGAAGAGGGGGAAGCAAGTTGCTTCTGGGGGGTGGCCATGGTGGAATTTCTGGCACCCCCCAATTCTTCGTGGCCGGCAGCTCCCTCTTCCAGGGCTCCCTCCACACTCTATCCTGCTGCGAAAGTGCGGCTGGGGGAGCTGGTCTCCTGACCTCCCCCCCCTTCTTCAAGGCCGGCAGTTCCCCTCCGTGGGGCTCCGACCACATGATCTCCGGCCGCGAAAGTGCGGCTGGGGGAGCTGGTCTCCTGACCTCCCCCCCTTTCTTCATGGCCGGCAGCTCCCCTCCGTGGGGCTCCGACCACATGATCTCCGGCCGCGAAAGTGCGGCTGGGGGAGCTGGTCTCCGGACCTCTCCCCCTTTCTTCACGGCAGCGGCAGCGGACCCTCGGGAGGCGACGGCAGCGGACCCTCGGGACCCTCGGGAGGCGACGGCAGCGGACCCTCGGGAGGCGACGGCAGCGGCGGACCCTCGGGAGGTGAACTCGGGAGGGGAGCCCCTGGCCATGGAGGCGGCAGCGGGAGCTCCACTTCTCCCTCGTTCCCTGTAGCTGGTGGCTCTCCAGGCAATGTGGAGCAACAGGCAGCCCCAGGCGATGCGAGGCAGGCATCCCTGGGTGGTGCGAGGCAGGGCAGGAGCAGTCCTTCCCATGACGGTGGATGTGGAACCAGCAGGTATTCACCCTCTGCTGGTGGAGGTGGGAGGGGAAAGCAGTCCTCCCACAGCGGCTGAGACGGAACCAGCAGGTATTCACCCTCTGCTGGTGGAGCTGGGAGTGGCAAGCAGTCCTCCCACGGCGGCTGAGGCGGAACCAGCAGGTATTCACCCTCTGCTGGTGGAGGTGGGAGGGGCAAGCAGTCCTCCCACGACGGTGGAGGCGGAACCAGCAGGCATTCACCCTCTGCTGGTGGAGGTGGGAGGGGCAAGCAGTCCTCCCACGGCGGTTGAGGCAGAACCAGCAGGCATTCACCCTCTGCTGGTGGAGGTGGGAGGGGCAAGCAGTCCTCCCACGACGGTGGAGGCGGAACCAGCAGGCATTCACCCTCTGCTGGTGGAGGTGGCGGAGGCAGAGGCAGCTCTTGCTGCTCTGCTCCTGGTGATGGTGGAGACAGAAGCAGCTCCTGCTGCTCTGCTCCTGGTGGTGGTGGAGACAGAGGCAGCTCCTGCTGCTCTGCTCCTGGTGGTGGTGGAGGCAGAGGCGATGGGGCGGATGCTGGCCACTCAGAGGGAGGCTGTGGCGGTGCTGGCTCCCTCTGCTGTGGCGGCTGGGCTGGTGTGTGCCGTGCTCCCTTCAGCAGCATAAATAGAGGCTGCTGGGGAACACCAGCATCCTGCCCTTCTCCCCCCCAGAAAAATTCAGGGGGTTGAGCCTGTAACTCCTCCCCTTCTGGCTCTTGGGACTGCAGCTTGGGTCCTAGGGCTGTGGAAGCCCCGACTTCCCTCTCTTCGGGCCGTGGACACACCGACTCCTCCCTTTTGGGCTGTGGATGCACCGACTCCCCCCTCTTGGGCTTAGGACGTTCGGGCTCCTCCCACTCAGGCGCAGGACGTTCGGGCTCCTCCCACTCAGGCGCAGGACGTGCGGGCTCCTCCCACTCAGGCGCAGGACGTGCGGGCTCCTCCCACTCAGGCGCAGGACGTGCGGGCTCCTCCCACTCAGGCGCAGGACGTGCGGGCTCCTCCCACTCGGGCGTAGGACGTTCGGGCTCCTCCTCCTCAGGCTGTGGAGGCGAAACCAGCAGGCATTCTCCCTCTGCTGGTGGAGACGGTAGCGATGGCTCCTCTCCCTCTGATGCTGGAGACGGTAGCGATGGCTCCTCTCCCTCTGCTGGTGGAGACGGTAGCGATGGCTCCTCTCCCTCTGCTGGTGGAGATGGTAGCGATGGCTCCTCTCCCTTTGGTGCTGGAGATGGCAGCAGCAGGGTCTCTCCCATATCCGCAGCCAGGTAGTTGAGCACCATGGCTGCGATGTCTGGGAGGGATGCTGGGTGGTGTTGCTGTTCCCAGGCCTCCCAGCGCTCCCCATCTCTTGCCCACAGGAGGTTGATCACTGCAGGGAGGGCTTCCTCATAATCCCTCCCCGGCTCCACCAGCCAGTCCCAGACTCCCTCAGAGGAGAGTGCATTCGTCCTCTTTGGAGGATGCAGGTCCTCCCTCACTGGACGCTCTGGCTCCTCTTTCTCCTGCCATGGAGGGGGTTGGTCGGGTGCTATGTGACCCACCTCCCCAACAGCGAAGCACCACTCCTCACCTTTCAAGCAGGTGGGGCAGACGTCCAGCATGGTTGAGCTACAGTGGGACCTGCGACCGGCCCCACGCTGCTGTAGCTGCTGCTTCCTCCGTCCGCTTCTTCCCATATTTTTTTTTTTTTTTTTTTTTTTTCCCCCTAAAAAACACACAAAAAACACTTTGAAAAAAAAAACGAACAAAAAAACGAGCTTTTTTTTCCTGGTCCGGCTATTGGAGGCGTTTGTTTTGTCCCACGCAGGACACCATATGTGGCAGTCTGGCTCGCAGTGGAGAGGTGGATGACGTCACGGACCAGGAAGTAACTGACTCCAAAACAGTGGATGGGCGGGTGAAACCGAGTGCAAAAGCACTCAGCGTATTTAATAATAAACAAACAAAAGATTTAAACAAAATACAAACAAAAGGGCACGAGGGCCAAACGAATAAATAAACAAACAAGTAAGTGCCGTGCTGGATAATCCAGCACGTATTAGCAATTGTTTTTTTAAATGTTATTCCTTCTCTCCGCTCCCCGTACTCTCTACTCCAACACCCCAACCCCGAGTGCAGAGTGCTGCTGGTTTATATACTCTGCCCGAGGGATTTAACTAGTTGGTAATTATCTTATTATCCCTCGGCCAGAGTCTGCACGCGTTTGGTAAGGATGCATGACTGTCAGCTAGTTAAATAATCAGTAGCTGATCAGCCATGCATCCTCACGGGGTTTTTAAATAATAATAAAAGACGCGGCGCTTTTACCCGCGCCGCAAACAAAAATACAAATAATAATAAATAGGGGCGGGACACTCCGCCACACATGCCCCCCCTTGTGCGCAGCACACATGGCCTTTTCGGCCACCTCCCCCCTCAGTCTCAATGTCCTGGAAGAGGGGGAAGCAAGTTGCTTCTGGGGGGTGGCCATGGTGGAATTTCTGGCACCCCCCAATTCTTCGTGGCCGGCAGCTCCCTCTTCCAGGGCTCCCTCCACACTCTATCCTGCTGCGAAAGTGCGGCTGGGGGAGCTGGTCTCCTGACCTCCCCCCCCTTCTTCAAGGCCGGCAGTTCCCCTCCGTGGGGCTCCGACCACATGATCTCCGGCCGCGAAAGTGCGGCTGGGGGAGCTGGTCTCCTGACCTCCCCCCCTTTCTTCATGGCCGGCAGCTCCCCTCCGTGGGGCTCCGACCACATGATCTCCGGCCGCGAAAGTGCGGCTGGGGGAGCTGGTCTCCGGACCTCTCCCCCTTTCTTCACGGCAGCGGCAGCGGACCCTCGGGAGGCGACGGCAGCGGACCCTCGGGACCCTCGGGAGGCGACGGCAGCGGACCCTCGGGAGGCGACGGCAGCGGCGGACCCTCGGGAGGTGAACTCGGGAGGGGAGCCCCTGGCCATGGAGGCGGCAGCGGGAGCTCCACTTCTCCCTCGTTCCCTGTAGCTGGTGGCTCTCCAGGCAATGTGGAGCAACAGGCAGCCCCAGGCGATGCGAGGCAGGCATCCCTGGGTGGTGCGAGGCAGGGCAGGAGCAGTCCTTCCCATGACGGTGGATGTGGAACCAGCAGGTATTCACCCTCTGCTGGTGGAGGTGGGAGGGGAAAGCAGTCCTCCCACAGCGGCTGAGACGGAACCAGCAGGTATTCACCCTCTGCTGGTGGAGCTGGGAGTGGCAAGCAGTCCTCCCACGGCGGCTGAGGCGGAACCAGCAGGTATTCACCCTCTGCTGGTGGAGGTGGGAGGGGCAAGCAGTCCTCCCACGACGGTGGAGGCGGAACCAGCAGGCATTCACCCTCTGCTGGTGGAGGTGGGAGGGGCAAGCAGTCCTCCCACGGCGGTTGAGGCAGAACCAGCAGGCATTCACCCTCTGCTGGTGGAGGTGGGAGGGGCAAGCAGTCCTCCCACGACGGTGGAGGCGGAACCAGCAGGCATTCACCCTCTGCTGGTGGAGGTGGCGGAGGCAGAGGCAGCTCTTGCTGCTCTGCTCCTGGTGATGGTGGAGACAGAAGCAGCTCCTGCTGCTCTGCTCCTGGTGGTGGTGGAGACAGAGGCAGCTCCTGCTGCTCTGCTCCTGGTGGTGGTGGAGGCAGAGGCGATGGGGCGGATGCTGGCCACTCAGAGGGAGGCTGTGGCGGTGCTGGCTCCCTCTGCTGTGGCGGCTGGGCTGGTGTGTGCCGTGCTCCCTTCAGCAGCATAAATAGAGGCTGCTGGGGAACACCAGCATCCTGCCCTTCTCCCCCCCAGAAAAATTCAGGGGGTTGAGCCTGTAACTCCTCCCCTTCTGGCTCTTGGGACTGCAGCTTGGGTCCTAGGGCTGTGGAAGCCCCGACTTCCCTCTCTTCGGGCCGTGGACACACCGACTCCTCCCTTTTGGGCTGTGGATGCACCGACTCCCCCCTCTTGGGCTTAGGACGTTCGGGCTCCTCCCACTCAGGCGCAGGACGTTCGGGCTCCTCCCACTCAGGCGCAGGACGTGCGGGCTCCTCCCACTCAGGCGCAGGACGTGCGGGCTCCTCCCACTCAGGCGCAGGACGTGCGGGCTCCTCCCACTCAGGCGCAGGACGTGCGGGCTCCTCCCACTCGGGCGTAGGACGTTCGGGCTCCTCCTCCTCAGGCTGTGGAGGCGAAACCAGCAGGCATTCTCCCTCTGCTGGTGGAGACGGTAGCGATGGCTCCTCTCCCTCTGATGCTGGAGACGGTAGCGATGGCTCCTCTCCCTCTGCTGGTGGAGACGGTAGCGATGGCTCCTCTCCCTCTGCTGGTGGAGATGGTAGCGATGGCTCCTCTCCCTTTGGTGCTGGAGATGGCAGCAGCAGGGTCTCTCCCATATCCGCAGCCAGGTAGTTGAGCACCATGGCTGCGATGTCTGGGAGGGATGCTGGGTGGTGTTGCTGTTCCCAGGCCTCCCAGCGCTCCCCATCTCTTGCCCACAGGAGGTTGATCACTGCAGGGAGGGCTTCCTCATAATCCCTCCCCGGCTCCACCAGCCAGTCCCAGACTCCCTCAGAGGAGAGTGCATTCGTCCTCTTTGGAGGATGCAGGTCCTCCCTCACTGGACGCTCTGGCTCCTCTTTCTCCTGCCATGGAGGGGGTTGGTCGGGTGCTATGTGACCCACCTCCCCAACAGCGAAGCACCACTCCTCACCTTTCAAGCAGGTGGGGCAGACGTCCAGCATGGTTGAGCTACAGTGGGACCTGCGACCGGCCCCACGCTGCTGTAGCTGCTGCTTCCTCCGTCCGCTTCTTCCCATATTTTTTTTTTTTTTTTTTTTTTTTCCCCCTAAAAAACACACAAAAAACACTTTGAAAAAAAAAACGAACAAAAAAACGAGCTTTTTTTTCCTGGTCCGGCTATTGGAGGCGTTTGTTTTGTCCCACGCAGGACACCATATGTGGCAGTCTGGCTCGCAGTGGAGAGGTGGATGACGTCACGGACCAGGAAGTAACTGACTCCAAAACAGTGGATGGGCGGGTGAAACCGAGTGCAAAAGCACTCAGCGTATTTAATAATAAACAAACAAAAGATTTAAACAAAATACAAACAAAAGGGCACGAGGGCCAAACGAATAAATAAACAAACAAGTAAGTGCCGTGCTGGATAATCCAGCACGTATTAGCAATTGTTTTTTTAAATGTTATTCCTTCTCTCCGCTCCCCGTACTCTCTACTCCAACACCCCCAACCCCGAGTGCAGAGAGCTGCCGGTTTATATACTCTGCCCGAGGGATTTAACTAGTTGGTAATTATCTTATTATCCCCCGGCCAGAGTCTGCACGCGTTTGGTAAGGATGCATGACTGTCAGCTATTTAAATAATCAGTAGCTGATCAGCCATGCATCCTCACGGGGTTTTTAAATAATAATAAAAGACGCGGCGCTTTTACCCGCGCCGCAAACAAAAATACTAATAATAATACATAGGGGCGGGACACTCCGCCACAAATACACACGGCTTTATTTTGGCCAATGCAAAAATAATAATGGAACCAGGATACACAACAATGTGTAACCTGGCAACCACAAAAATAAAGTAATAAAGAAAAAGGAACCAGGGAAAAACGTGCACAATTCAATCCAAAAACCCCAACAAAACAATAATCCGTCTCTCCCAAATCCTCGACGGGAAAACGGGCGTTACCAGTCCGGCACTTCCGGGTTCGCGCTCCTCCTTTCCACTCCGGAGCGCCACACACCCCTTCTCTTTGTTTTCCTTCCCCTGTTTGTTTGTATCCTTTTTATTATCGTCTCTCTCCGTCTCTCACGCACAGTACCTTGCAGGAAGGAACAGAACCCCGGGCCACGCCCCCTTTTGTACGCCCCATCCCGTCCCCATTGGTCAGCGAGGGCAACCGCCGTCAGCCAATGCGTGATTGCCACTGCGCTTCCCGACCGGGTCTGTGACGTTGCGCACCGCGGCTCTGCCTGCTCCTCCCCCCCAGCGTCCTCACCGGTCGGAAGGGAGATCTAAAACAAGAGTTCACTCTCTCTTTGTCACAGTGTCTGTGTGTGTGTGTGTGTGTGTGTGTGTGTCAGTCAGTATCTGTGTATGTCTCGGTGTGTGTGTGTTTCTGTCTCAGTGTGTGTCTGTCTCAGTGTGTGTGTGTCTCAGTGTGTGTGTGTGTGTGTCACAGTGTGTGTGTGTCTCAGTGTTTGAGTGTGTGGCTCAGTGTGTGTATGTCTTAGTGTGTGTGTGTGTCTCCGAGTGTGTCTCAGTATGTGTGTGTGTCTCAGTGTGTGTGTGTGTGTGTGTGTGTGCATCTCAGTGTGTCTCAGTGTGCGTGTCTCAGTGTGCGTGTCTCAGTGTGCGTGTGTGTCAGTGTGTGTGTGTGTGTGTCTCAGTGTGTGTGTGTGTCTCAGTGTGTGTGTGTTTGTCAGTACCTGTGTGTGTGTGTGTGCGCGTGCGCATGCGTGCGTCAGTAGCTGTGTCTCTCGAGGAGATATATTTTCTGTCTCAAGTCCACTCCCGCGCTCCATTCATAACTGATGGAAAACTAAAACAATTCCTCAGAACTATTCATGACGAGGGACATGTGTGTTTGCGTGTCAGTACCTGTGTGTGTGTCAGTAGCTGTGTGTGTGTATGTGTCACTATCTGTGTGTGTGTGAGTATGTCAGTACCTCTGTGTGTCTGTGTGCGTCAGTACCTGTGTGTGTGTGTGTGTCAGTACCTGTGTGTGTGTGTCTGTCAGTACCTGTGTGTGCGCAGGTCAGTACCCGTGTGTGTGTGGGTCACTACCTGTGTGTGTGTGTGTGTTTCAGTACCTGTGTGTGTGTGTCAGAACCTGTGTGTGTGTCAGTACCTGTGTGTGTGTGTGTCAGTACCTGTGTGTGTGTGCGCAGGTCAGTACCTGTGTGTGTGTGTGTGTGTTTGTGTCAGTACCTGTGTGTGTGTGTGTGTGTGTGTGTGTGTGCGTGCGCATGCGTGCGTCAGTACCTGTGTGTCTCTGGGAGATATATTTTTTGTCTCAAGTCCCCCCCCCCGCGCTCCGTTCATAACTGATGGAAAACTAAAACAACTCCTCAGAACTATTCATGACGAGGGACATGTTAATAAAAACACAAACCATGGCGATTGTGTTGATAAAGATATCGCAGGAATAAGTCCAGGCAGCAGAACGCCAGGGAAAGTGACGCGTTGTGTTTTAAACCTGTCAGCGAGCCCGGCTCTGAAGAACAACAAAACACAAAACAAGAGACGCACATCGAGGGCCTGTCAAATTTGAAAATTCATTTATTACATTTCTCTTCATAGAATCCTCTGTAAGGTTAACATACAACCAGTCATATACAGAACAATAGATTTTGATAATTTACTCTAGTTATTGATTAAAAAAAAAAAAAATTAGTAAGAATTTGTAAAACTTCCATTCTTACCACAAGTCTCAAACCTCAAGCCTAGAGGCCGTCCCAAACTGCACAGAACCGCGGAAATCTGAAGAGAATCTGTAATCTGCAGAGGGAGCATCTTACCTGTTTAGTATTTGAATGATAAAAATGGAAATCAAGTAAACATACTATCAAACTCTTTACAGGCGAAGCACTTCCAATGTAACATATCAGGCCTTTTTGTCAGTAAAATCTTTACACGCTGTCAAACAAAAACAAGACTTCTAATTGGGTCACGTTTACAAACCCTCAACTCCAGCCTTTATGAACTCCTACTTCTTAAAAGGAGACACAACGTCTGTCGATTTCACAAAACTAGAAGCGAGCAGCTGAGTTCATGTATTCCAGGTCACTTTAGCGGTCCGTTTGTGACAATTCCGATGACGATGTCGCTGAGGAAGATGGCGGCTCCCTGGAGGAGTGCGAATTCCCAGGAATTCACTCCTCCACAGATTCGGACCGTCTCTACTCCAGACCGACTGGTTAATTGCAATCCCAAAACAGCACTTCCGAGAGACTTCCTTAAAAACAAAGTGCTTGATTACTTTCCCATGAACTGATTTCCTCGTCAATTTCAAAGATCGCAGGTTAACCAGGAACTTAATACTCTATCACATTCTGAATATGAATATAGCTGAGTTATTAATTGTACATAATACTTAGAATACCAGATACATATTTAGCATTAAAAAGCAATCCATGTGATTTCTTTAGCAGTCGTTCATTATTTTGTGTATCAGCCTCCACACAAAGCCGAGCGCAGTGCGGTATACTGTAATGATGCTCCAGTCAGTCTGCCCGGACTGCACCTGAACCATCTTAAAAACACGAAGCCTCCAATAAGCTCATTTGTAAAAGTTAGTAAAGAATGGCGCTATATAATCTAAGGAAGCTGAATGTGAACTCCTAGCTGGAGCAACGAGAGAGGGAGAGAGGGGGCGGGGCAGAGAAGGAGGCGGAGACGCTGCTAGGCAACCGGCTCCTGAACATTCCACTCCGCTGAGCAGAGACCGTTAGGATTTAAAAATGCCAAAGTTCCGAGCGCCGTTAGTATGGGCTGCCAGAAATGAGGAGAAAATAAATACAGCTTTTTATAAATGTGTGCATTCAGATATCATTTAGAAATCTAGTTACAAGATTTAACAGTTAGCTAAATATTTAAATAAATCTTAAATCTCTTAGCTAGATTTAACATTTAGCTAAATATTTAAATAAATCTTAAATCTCTTAGGTAGATTTAACATTTTGATAAATATTTAACTGGCATCTAAATCTGGAGTTTGTATGCAAATGAGCTCCGCCCGCTTCGTGCTTTCCCGTGATTTGATTGGCTATTGTAATGTTGAAATTTGCATATTTACCAATTAGCATAACATAAGTGCATAGCATAAGTGTGTGTGCGTGTGTCAATACCTGTGTCTGTGTGTCAGTACGTGTGTTTGTGTGTGTGTGTCAGTATCTGTGTATGTCTCAGTGTGTGTGTCTCAGTGTTTGAGTGTGTGGCTCAGTGTGTGTGTCTCAGTGTGTGTGTGTTTCTCTGTGTCTGTCTCAGTGTGTGTGTCTCAGTGTGTTTGTGTGTGTGTCTCAGTGTGTCTGTGTGTGTCTCAGTCACTTCAAGTCACACAAAGAGCATTTCAAGAGGAGCGATAAAGTGGAGCGAAGCGATCAAAAAAAGGCGCCAAGTTAGAAGCAAGAATTGTGTGAATCTTGGGCCCCAGCACCTTTCCAAGTGTGCCTATTTGCTTGATGCTTGACAAGATTGGCCTGATTGCTTCTCCTAACTTGGGCTTTTGTGTTTGATATCACCCCTTTAAACGGCTGTTGCGTTTTTCTAACTTGTTTTTTTACATTGACAATGTTTTTGTCGTGGGATTGAGAGGAGTTAGAAAAACGTGTTTGAAACGACCGAGAGTCTCTAAACAGCTCCAAGAGTTTAGCTGTTTTCACCATGTTGCAGCGGCAAAACTAAATCACTTAGAATTACCATCTGTACCAAAAGTCTGAAACACTCTTACATCAAATGTGATAAATATATATATACACAGTACATGTATATCATCCTCCTCCTCCTCATCCTCCTCATCCTCCTCATCCTCATCAGTTCAATCAGGGTGGCTGTTTCCAGACTTGACCCTTGACCGTTGTGTAACAGTTGTATTTATTTCTTAAAGACTTCCTTATCCAGACTCCGTTATCCAGGGTGACTTACAATTGTTACAAGTTCTCTCAGTACAAAGTAACACATTAAAAAATATCATAATACAGATATGAAAGTATAAAATCAATTCAAGTAAGAGCAGAATAATAAAGCACACAGTAAATTATAAGAGCGAATTCGACTAAGAGCAGCTAAACCTGATAGTAACTATTTGCTGATATGAGTCCAGTAAGAACAGGCAGTAAGCATGATAAATGCATGAGAATGATTTCAAATAAGAGCAATTACAGAAAACGTTATTATTTATACACACAGTACTCTCCTGGCTATCCTGTAAATATTGTTTTTGCTGTATTTTAAGAATGTATCTGAAATGTCTATTTTTGCACATGGGTTAAGGTTATTACGAGTCATTTCAAAGGGCCACTGAGCTGATAGATAGATAGATAGATAGATAGATAGATAGATAGATAGATAGATAGATATGGATATAGATATATTATAACCAACAGTTCTAGTAAATGGCCACACGATGGCAGAATTGTATAAGGAATAGCGAGAGCTGCGTTCTGCCCGTCTTCATGACGACCAGGTTTACAGCACAGGAAGCCCCGCGACCCAACACCTCCCCATGTGAGTTTAATCATTTATTCTTAAAACCAATACTATTTTAATCCACAGCAGGGACTGATAAAACAGCCTTTGTACAGCAGTTGCCCTGCGGTGTGCAGGTCAGGGAGCTGTGTGGGTGCTGGAGTGCGCTGCAGAGCAGATTTCCACTCGATCACACAAGGGAATATAAAGGATGCCGTGTTCAGAGCTGACTCTGTGATTTAGTGCGAGGAGAGATTGAAACCACTGAAGCTGTTTAAAAAAAAAAAGTAAAGAAAATGTACGTGGTCTTTAACTCGCTGTTTTTTACAAACAAAAATTCAAAAATGAAAGCGTGCGTGCCGCTTATTTCCCTACAAGCCCTTGTCTTTAACCACGGGAGCACACAGACTCTTACGGGGGTTTGAAACCGCACATCACTTTGCGCGGATCCTTACTCATGTCTGTCCCACAGGAGTTCCCTGGCTGTAGTTTATGTGGCTGTTCTTTGATCTCATGCAGTGTTATAGGAGTGTGCAGAGCTGCTAGTCTGTGATGGTTGAAAAGTGCCTCCTATTTTCTGTTCTGAATGCCCCTTTATCTAATCTCCATTTCTGACCTCTGGTTTCTTTTTTCAGGTCCAAGAAGTCCCCTGGGTCGACATTGTCAATACCTTTTAGGATTTTGAATGTTTGAATCAGATCGCCGTGTAGTCTTCTTTGTTCAAGACTGAATAGATTCAATTCTTTTAGCCTGTCTGCATGTGACATGCCTTTTAAACCCGGAATAATTCTGGTTGCTCTTCTTTGCACTCTTTCTAGAGCAGCAATATCCTTTTTGTAACGAGGTGACCAGAACTGAACACAATATTCTAGATGAGGTCTTACTAATGCATTGTAAAGTTTTAATATTACTTCCCTTGATTTAATTTCAACACTTTTCATAATATATCCGAGCATCTTGTTGGCCTTTTTTTTTTATAGCTTCCCCACGTTGTCTAGATGAAGACATTTCTGAGTCAACATAAACTCCTGGGTCTTTTTCATAGATTCCTTCTTCAGTTTCAGTATCTCCCATATTTATAATGCACATTGGGATCAGTATTAGGTCCTCTGCTATTCCTAATCTACATTAATGATTTAGATTCTGGTATAGTAAGCAAACTCGTTAAATGTGTAGACAACACAAAAATAGGAGGAGTGGCAAACACTGTTGCAGCAGCAAAGGTCATTCAAAATGATCTCGACAGCATTCAGAACTGGGCAGACACATGGCAAATGACATTTAATAGAAGAAAGTGGAAGGTACTGCACGCAGGCAATACATTTCTCCCCCTTCCTTTGTATATTGGTTAATTGTGAGCTCTAGTTTTTTATTTAACATCGCTGAGTCCCTTGTCCATGTGGATTGCAACCACAATGTAGAAACATCTAGAGAATGGATGGGAATGGGCAATAAACATCACTGCTGTTTCTCTTAAAGCGTGTTTATTTATTTCTAATACTGGACCCTATCTTAATACTGTATCACATTCTAAATATGAATATAGCTGAGTTATTAATTGTAGGTAATGCTTAGAATACCATATACATGTGATACATGTGATTTCTTTACCAGTCGTTCATTATTTTGAGTATCAGCCTCCACACAAAGCGGAGCGCAGTGCGGTATACTGTAATGATGCTCCAGTCAGTCTGCCCGGACTGCACCTGAACCATCTTAAAAACACGAAGCCTCCAATAAGCTCATTTGTAAAAGTTAGTAAAGAATGGCGCTATATAATCTAAGGAAGCTGAATGTGAACTCCTAGCTGGAGCAACGAGAGAGGGAGAGAGGGGGCGGGGCAGAGAAGGAGGCGGAGACGCTGCTAGGCAACCGGCTCCTGAACATTCCACTCCGCTGAGCAGAGACCGTTAGGATTTAAAAATGCCAAAGTTCCGAGCGCCGTTAGTATGGGCTGCCAGAAATGAGGAGAAAATAAATACAGCTTTTTATAAAAGTGTGCATTCAGATATCATTTAGAAATCTAGTTACAAGATTTAACAGTTAGCTAAATATTTAAATACATCTTCAATCTCTTAACTAGATTTAACAGTTAGCTAAATATTTAAATAAATCTTAAATCTCTTAGGTAGATTTAACATTTAGTTAAATATTTAAATGGCCGCTAAATCTGGAGTTTGTATGCAAATGAGCTCCACCCGCTTTGAGCTTTCACGCGATTTGATTGGCTCTAGTAATGTTGAAATATGCATATCTACCAATTAGCAACACATAAGTGTGTGTGTTTGTGTCAGTACCTGTGTGTCTGTGTGTGTGTTCAGCCTTGTTGACCCCTCTGTGTGTGTGTCTGTGTGTGTGTGTTCAGCCTTGTTGACCCCTGTGTGTGTGTGTGTGTGTTCAGCCTTGTTGATCCCTGTGTGTGTGTTGGTGTGTGTTCAGCCTTGTTGACCCCTCTGTGTGTGTCTGTGTGTGTGTGTTCTGCCTTGTTGACCCCTGTGTGTGTGTGTGTGTGTGTGTGTGCTCAGCCTTGCTGACCCGTGTGTGTGTGTGTTCTGCCTTGTTGACCCCTGTGTGTGTGTGTGTGTGTGTGTGCTCAGCCTTGCTGACCCCTGTGTGTGTGTGTGTGTTCAGCCTTGTTGACCCCTGTGTGTGTGTGTGCTCAGTCTTGTTGACCCCTGTGTATGTGTGTGTGTGTGTGTTCAGCCTTGTTGACCCCTGTGTGTGTGTGTGTGTGTGCTCAGCCTTGCTGACCCCTGTGTGTGTGTTCTGCCTTGTTGACCCCTGTGTGTGTGTGTGTGTGTTCAGCCTTGTTGACCCGTGTGTGTGTGTGTGTGTGTGCTCAGCTTTGCTGACCCATGTGTGTGTGTGTTCAGCCTTGTTGACCCCTGTGTGTATGTGTGCGTGTGTGGGTTTGTTCAGCCTTGTTGACCCGTGTGTGTGTGTGTGCGTTCAGCCTTGTTGATCCCTGTGTGTGTGTGTGTGTGTGTGCTCAGCCTTGCTGACCCGTGTGTGTGTGTGTTCTGCCTTGTTGACCCCTGTGTGTGTGTGTGTGTGCTCAGCCTTGCTGACCCGTGTGTGTTCAGCCTTATTGACCCGTGTGTGTGTATGTGTGTGTTCAGCCTTGTTGACCCCTGTGTGTGTGTTCAGCCTTGTTGACCCCTGTGTGTGTTCAGCCTTGTTGACCCGTGTGTGTGTGTGTGTGTTCAGCCTTGTTGATCCCTGTGTGTGTGTTGGTGTGTGTTCAGCCTTGTTGACCCCTCTGTGTGTGTGTCTGTGTGTGTGTGTTCAGCCTTGCTGACTCCTGTGTGTGTGTTCAGCCTTGTTGACACCTGTGTGTGTTCAGCCTTGTTGACACCTGTGTGTGTTCAGCCTTGTTGACCCCTGTGTGTGTTCAGCCTTGTTGATCCCTGTGTGTGTTCAGCCTTGTGATCCCTGTGTGTGTGTGTTCAGCCTTGTTGATCCCTGTGTGTGTGTTGGTGTGTGTTCAGCCTTGTTGACCCCTCTGTGTGTGTGTCTGTGTGTTCAGCCTTGTTGACCCGTGTGTGTGTGTGTGTTCAGCCTTGTTGACCCCTGTGTGTGTGTGTGTGTGTTTGTGCGTTTGTTCAGCCTTGTTGATCCCTGTGTGTGTGTGTGTGTTCAGCCTTGTTGACCCCTGTGTGTGTGTGTGTGTTCAGCCTTGTTGATCCCTGTGTGTGTTTGTGTGTGTATGTGTGTGTGCGTTTGTTCAGCCTTGTTGATCCCTGTGTGTGTGTGTGTGTGTGTGTGTGTGTGTGTTCTGCCTTGTTGATCCCTGTGTGTGTGTGTGTGTGTGTGTGTGTGTTCTGCCTTGTTGATCCCTGTGTGTGTGTGTGTGTGTGTGTGTGTTCAGCCTTGCTGACCCCTGTGTGTGTGTGTGTTTGTGTGTGTGTGTGTTCAGCCTTGTTGACCCCTGTGTGTGTCTCTGTGTTTCAGGTTCCGGTGTTGGAAGCTGGGGGAGGATATCGATCTGATCGTTCGCTGTGAACACGACAGTGTGATGACCGGAGCCAACGGGGAAGTGTCCTTCATCAACGTCAAGACCCTCAACGAGTGGGACTCCAGGGTAGGGACCCCTTTCAATACCTTTAATCACAGCTTCAACCCGAGGAAACCCCACACCAATGATACAGGGGAACCCCAGAGAGAGACCGCTTTCAATACCTTTAATCACAGCTTCAACACGAGGAAACCCCACACCACTGATACAGGGGAACCCCAGAGAGAGACCGCTTTCAATACCTTTAATCACAGCTTCAACACGAGGAAACCCCACACCACTGATACAGGGGAACCCCAGAGAGAGACCGCTTTCAATACCTTTAATCACAGCTTCAACACGAGGAAACCCCACACCACTGATACAGGGGAACCCCAGAGAGAGACCGCTTTCAATACCTTTAATCACAGCTTCATCCAGAGGAAATGTGGGGAAGCTATAAAAAAGGCCAACGAGATGCTCGGATATATTGTGAGAAGTGTTGAATTTAAATCAAGGGAAGTAATGTGCAAAGAAGAGCAACCAGAATTATCCCGGGTTTAAAAGGCATGTCGTATGCAGAGAGGCTAAAAGAATTGAATCTATTCAGTCTTGAACAAAGAAGACTACGCGGCGATCTGATTCAAGCATTCAAAATCCTAAAAAGGTATTGACAATGTCGACCCAGGGGACTTTTTCAATCTGAAAAAAGAAACAAGGACCAGGGGTCACAAATGGAGATTAGATAAAGGGGCATTCAGAACAGAAAATAGGAGGCACTTTTTTTACACAGAGAATTGTGAGGTTCTGGAACCAACTCCCCAGTAATGTTGTTGAAGCCGACACCCTGGGATCCTTCAAGAAGCTGCTTGATGAGATTCTGGCATCAATAAGCTACTAACAACCAAACGAGCAAGATGGAGCGCAGTGCGGTATACTGTAATGATGCTGCAGTCAGTGTGCCCGGACTGCACCTGAACCATCTTAAAAACACGAAGCCTCCAATAAGCTCATTTGTAAAAGTTAGTAAAGAATGGCGCTATATAATCTAAGGAAGCTGAATGTGAACTCCTAGCTGGAGCAACGAGAGAGGGAGAGAGGGGGCGGGGCAGAGAAGGAGGCGGAGACGCTGCTAGGCAACCGGCTCCTGAACATTCCACTCCGCTGAGCAGAGACCGTTAGGATTTAAAAATGCCAAAGTTCCGAGCGCCGTTAGTATGGGCTGCCAGAAATGAGGAGAAAATAAATACAGCTTTTTATAAATGTGTGCATTCAGATATCATTTAGAAATCTAGTTACAACATTTAACAGTTAGCTAAATATTTAAATAAATCTTAAATCTCTTAACAAGATTTAACAGTTAGGTAAATATTTAACTGGCCGCTAAATCTCAATATTTAACAATTAGCATAACATAATTGTACCTGTGTGTGTGTGTGTGTGTGTGTGTGTGTGTCGCAGGTTAACCAGGAACTTAATACTGTATCACATTCTCAATATGAATATAGCTGAGTTATTTATTGTAGGTAATGCTTAGAATACCAGATACACATTTAGCATTAAAAAGCAATCCATGTGATTTCTTTACCAGTCGTTCATTATTTTGTGTATCAGCCTCCACACAAAGCCGAGCGCAGTGCGGTATACTGTAATGATGCTGCAGTCAGTCTGCCCGGACTGCACCTGAACCATCTTAAAAACACGAAGCCTCCAATAAGCTCATTTGTAAAAGTTAGTAAAGAATGGCGCTATATAATCTAAGGAAGCTGAATGTGAACTCCTAGCTGGAGCAACGAGAGAGGGAGAGAGGGGGCGGGGCAGAGAAGGAGGCGGAGACGCTGCTAGGCAACCGGCTCCTGAACATTCCACTCCGCTGAGCAGAGACCGTTAGGATTTAAAAATGCCAAAGTTCCGAGCGCCGTTAGTATGGGCTGCCAGAAATGAGGAGAAAATAAATACAGCTTTTTATAAATGTGTGCATTCAGATATCATTTAGAAATCTAGTTACAACATTTAACAGTTAGCTAAATATTTAAATAAATCTTAAATCTCTTAACAAGATTTAACAGTTAGGTAAATATTTAACTGGCCGCTAAATCTCAATATTTAACAATTAGCATAACATAATTGTACCTGTGTGTGTGTGTGTGTGTGTGTGTGTGTGTCGCAGGTTAACCAGGAACTTAATACTGTATCACATTCTCAATATGAATATAGCTGAGTTATTTATTGTAGGTAATGCTTAGAATACCAGATACACATTTAGCATTAAAAAGCAATCCATGTGATTTCTTTACCAGTCGTTCATTATTTTGTGTATCAGCCTCCACACAAAGCCGAGCGCAGTGCGGTATACTGTAATGATGCTGCAGTCAGTCTGCCCGGACTGCACCTGAACCATCTTAAAAACACGAAGCCTCCAATAAGCTCATTTGTAAAAGTTAGTAAAGAATGGCGCTATATAATCTAAGGAAGCTGAATGTGAACTCCTAGCTGGAGCAACGAGAGAGGGAGAGAGGGGGCGGGGCAGAGAAGGAGGCGGAGACGCTGCTAGGCAACCGGCTCCTGAACATTCCACTCCGCTGAGCAGAGACCGTTAGGATTTAAAAATGCCAAAGTTCCGAGCGGCGTCAGGCGCTTCGTTTAATTAACACACCGTTGCTGATATTTTAATTTTGA
This sequence comes from Acipenser ruthenus, assembly GCF_902713425.1. NCBI lineage: Eukaryota > Metazoa > Chordata > Actinopteri > Acipenseriformes > Acipenseridae > Acipenser > Acipenser ruthenus. Next base: position 1,610,514 of record NC_081230.1, read on the forward strand.
AGAGAACCAGATTTTAAATACTCAGATAGCACTGTATTAAAAAGTACTAGCTTCGACCAACTAAAAGCTATGACCAGCAATTATAAGCGAGATTTAATATAATAGTGTGCAATACGTAATAGCAATAATAAAACAAAACAACCACAACAAAACCGTAACACAATGCTCCTCAGAAGGCGCTGCTTGCTGTTCATGGCGGCGCGCTGAGCTGCCTCTCCGCACACTGCGTGTCGTTTTGAAGCGCTGTGTTTAAGATATTTTCATGTTTGATCTCCTGGCTCTCTGTTAAAATGCAGTCTGTCCTGCCATCAGTTCCCCTGCATCCTGATAAAACGTGCAAAACATGGATTTTTTTTAACATTGTCAAACTTAAGCCAGGGTTAATCTTTTATCCCCTGTTGGTTGAACTTGTATTTTACTCGACTGTGAACACGCTGTATTAACTAACTCGAAGCTCCCTGTTCGCTTTCATCTTCTGACACACCCGCATTGCTCATGTCCTGTAAAGACACCGACATCTCTGAATTTGTTATTTTCCTCATCTTGGTTTGACAAACTGTCTGGAAACGAGTAGCCATCGCACTGATAAATCAGTGAAACTGGCGGGTATGGGATTTGTAGTTTTTAATGTGTGATTAACAGTGGGCAGTGGACACCAATAAACTACATTCCCAGGGTGCATTACGATTGAGCTTTGAGTTTAGATCCGAATGTGAGTTTTTTTTTGTTTTGTTTTTTGTTTTTCTTTCCAGGTGAAAAAATAAATCACGTTTATTTTTTATAGTCTACCTTTAGGAATTTCTAGTCGCCTACGTGCGCCTAAATTAAAATGTATTTTCCACAAGCATTTTGTTCGTCTCATACGCAGAAACTGTTGAGATTTCATCTGCTCTACTGGACGACACAGAAGACTCTGCCCATCATCCGAAGCAAACACTGCTGTGTGAGTATATGCTGTGATTCGACCCGACATCCACCGAAAATCTCTGCGATCCACGTACCGGCCACCACTGTATTAAACTAACATGTTATTTGATCTGAACACAGCTCCGTGACAAGCGGTCGCTGGTGCCCTCTGCTGTTTACAATGGGTAGTACAGGTAGTGAAATTCAGCAATGACATTACTACTGTTATTATTATTTATTTCTTAGCAGACATCCAGGGCTGCTTACAATTCTTACAAATGATCACAGTACAAAGTATCACATTATAAAATATCACATTACAGAATATTATAATACAGATAAGAGCAGATATGAAAGTACCATAAAATCAATTCAAGTAAGAGCAAAATAATAAAGCACACAGTAAATTATAAGAGAGAATTCGACTAAGAGCAGCTAAACCTGATAGTAACTATTTGCTGGTATGAGTCCAGTAAGAACAGGCAGTAAGCATGATAAATACATGAGAATGATTTCAAATAAGAGCAATTACAGAAAACGTTATTATTTATACACAGTACTCTCCTGTCTATCCTGTAAATATTGTTTTTGCTGTATTTTAAGAATGTATCTGAAATGTCTATTTAATGTACAGGGGTTAAGGTTAATCAGAGTAATTTCAAAGGACAACTGAACTGTGTTCAGATAGAGAGAGAGTGGGTGAGAGAGAATGAAACAAACAGTTCTATAAAATGGCCACACGATGGCAGCATTGGATAAGGAATAGCGAGAGCTCCGTTCTGCCCGTCTCCATGAAGTCCAGGTTTACAGCACAGGAAGTGTGTGCAGAGTTGCTAGTCTTTGATGGATTTTATATTTGGAACACAGTTAATAAGAGTGTAAATGTTAGAAATGATCCTATTATTTTTTAATCCAATGCAGTCCAGCAATCCAGTTTATTCTTGCACATTAATAACACCGCTAGTAGCTTTCTGTGTGTAATTATTGTTTCCATTTCCAATATGGTCCTTGTTAGTGTAAGTGACATTTCCTTGTTCAGTTGTGTCAGTCTGAACCTCTTCTATACATTTCAGCTTCAGCCCTTGGGTTCCAATACAACTACAATCTAAAGTTAACAAACCAGGATTATTATTGTTACATGTTACTGTTTGCATCATCTCACCCTCATTCCATTAAAATTACATGTTCTAGTAATCAAACTGCAGCAGTGTGCTTCTAAATGTGTTTCCAAAGGCTGTCCACATGAAGCACCCTGTAGTGTTATTTCTGTGACCTTAATGTTTTAAAATAACGATGGATTTTGTTTGTTCATTTTTGCCATTTCTGCATGAATGCCATACCTGTACAGTGCAAACCTGTGTGAGGATCCATTGCTCCTGATCCAATCTAAATAAATCTGCATGCTGTTTGGATTAATAGACTTCTCTTCTCCTAGACAGGCAGCACAAATAGTGGAGCCGAGCAGTAAAGCAGTAAAGAAAAAGCACTTAACAACAGTTCAGTGTGAAATCAATGCAAAGTTTATTAGTGGCTTCTGAATAGTGAAATGTGTAAAGGTGTTCTCTTTTAATAGCATGATCTACACTTCACACTGTCTTATAGAATGCAATCGATACACAATATATAAAGATTTAAACATTCTACTTTAATGGCAGTGCTGATTTATATGTACAGCTCGGACAAAAGTTTAGCATCACCTAGAATTTTAGGATTGAGACAATTAAAAGAAAACATAATTTAGATACTTTATTTATCATGAAGTATCAATTAAACTACACCAGAGGTTCCCAAACTGTGGTACGCGTACCCCCAGGGGTACGCGAGACGTGTTTAGGGGGTACGCGTGACAAATTGTGTAATGGCGTACATTTTTTTTTAGTTTTTTGCATTTTCATAAGACTTGTCATACTCACACAAAACTTTAAAACGCATTGGAAATTCCTTTCAGTTTCTGCCGTGAAATGGAGAAACAAACAGAGAGCCGTGCAAGACAATCTCGCAGCAGCGGGACACTTGGGATCAACGCTGCGGTGTGCTCGTTTTGCAAACCTCCAAGAGGTTACAATGAGAACAAGGATACACAGGGACAGTGACGTACAGAACTCTCACCACCAATAATTGCACAACATGAATTAAATGTATTATATTTATGATGTATGTTTTTAGTTTTTTATTAATTACATTTTTTTGGTGGTTATGATGAGCTATTTTCGATTTTTATGTAAATTGTTGTTTCAGAGCTTTCGATTTTTATGTACTGTATGAAATTGTTGTTTTCTGTTACTGTACTTTACAAAATGCTTGTTTTTTTTCTGTCACAAAGTAGTAACTGTACAGTACCACACTCTGTACCTTCTTTCCTTTGTTGTCTTCCACAACGAAATCCCTGTGGTCACGGACACATTCTTCTGGGGTTTTTGTGTTTAGGCATTTGTTTTACATTTCGCCACAATTTGCAATTCTGTTTTAAATCCTACGTATCTTAACTGTAATATAGCTTTAAATCCCGCGAACAAGCCTCCAGTCGAGAAAGTATTCAGAACTAATCAATACGAGTTAGGGAAAGGTAGTTTGTTTTTTATGTATTAGGTTTTTGAGTCATGTGAATTGAGTATGTTTCCAGTGTTTTTCTGGTGTTCATTATACACAGATTTTTTTTTTTTTTTTTTTTTGTATCAGGGGTGTTTTATCGGTTAAACCCTAAAATCAGAAGCCGTAATTATATTATTATAGTCATTTATATTGTAAGTATATTATTGTGTATGTGTATAAATCTGTGTATTATGAAAGCATATATTAAAAACAACATGAAAATATAAATCTGTATGCTAGGGGTACGCAGACAGGTGATAGGTCTGGAAGGGGGTACGCGGCAATCAAAAGTTTGGGAACCTCTGATCTACACAATGAGATCGCAAGTCTCCTGGAAGCCATCATTGTACAGTATTCCATGTTAGATTTCAATTTCTCAGCTTTTTAAAGCATACAGACACAAAGCAGTGTGTCATTTAATATGTTAATGTAACATTATTCAGCAGCTTTCATTCAACTATGAAGCAAAATTATTTCATCTTATCGGGTGATGCAAAACTTTTGTTCATAGCCGTAGTTAAAACGTAAAAGTTTAGGATTCTCAACTCAAATGCATTAAAACAAAACATATGGCCATAGTTTAGATATTTTATTTAACATCATGTAATCAAAGAAACTACAAAACTATATAACAAAACTCTAGTAGAAGCCAAAATACTAGCACTGCATTTCATGTTAGATTCCAAAATGTCACGTTTTTCATTAAGTATATGGATAACTACAAAGCGGTGTGTGATTCAATATGTTAACATTATTCAGCAGGTTTCATTCGACTTTATGAAGCAAAATTAGTTCATTCTATAGAGTGAGGCAAAACCTCTGGTCATATCTGTAGTCTATTTCTAACAGACTTAGCTGTGATTTTTAATATGAAATGTGACAGTGTCAAAATTGCAACACAATGCAAAGAGATTCGAAGTAATACATTCATAGAAAAAAAAAACATCAATAAAACAGAGTTCTGCGTATAAGGTTTCTTATCTTGTTATTTGACCTAAAACAAAATCTCTGAGTCGTGGGTCTGGTTTGTTCTCAGCTGCGTCTCCAGTGGGTTCAAAGCCCAGCTCAGGACACTGGAAATGCAGCTGAACTCACACACTGAGAACAAGCAGGCAGCAGAGAAGACTGAGCCCACACTCCAGGGCTTACATCATGATACACTAGCAAAGGAATTCCATTTCTCATTTCATGAAGACTGAGCCCACACTCCAGGGCTTACATCATGAGACACTAGCAAAGGAATTCCATTTCTCATTTCATGAAGACTGAGCCCACACTCCAGGGCTTACATCATGAGACACTAGCAAAGGAATTCCATTTCTCATTTCATGAAGACTGAGCCCACACTCCAGGGCTTACATCATGAGACACTAGCAAAGGAATTCCATTTCTCATTTCATGAAGACTGAGCCCACACTCCAGGGCTTACATCATGATACACTAGCAAAGGAATTCCATTTCTCATTTCATGAAGACTGAGCCCACACTCCAGAGCTTACATCATGATACACTAGCAAAGGAATTCCATTTCTCATTTCATGAAGACTGAGCCCACACTCCAGGGCTTACATCATGATACACTAGCAAAGGAATTCCATTTCTCATTTCATGAAGACTGAGCCCACACTCCAGGGCTTACATCATGATACACTAGCAAAGGAATTCCATTTCTCATTTCATGAAGACTGAGCCCACACCCCAGGGCTTACATCATGATACACTAGCAAAGGAATTCCATTTCTCATTTCATGAAGACTGAGCCCACACTCCAGGGCTTACATCATGATACACTAGCAAAGGAATTCCATTTCTCATTTCATGAAGACTGAGCCCACACTCCAGGGCTTACATCATGATACACTAGCAAAGGAATTCCATTTCTCATTTCATGAAGACTGAGCCCACACTCCAGGGCTTACATCATGATACACTAGCAAAGGAATTCCATTTCTCATTTCATGAAGACTGAGCCCACACTCCAGAGCTTACATCATGAGACACTAGCAAAGGAATTCCATTTCTCATTTCATGAAGACTGAGACCACACTCCAGGGCTTACATCATGAGACACTAGCAAAGGAATTCAATTTCTCATTTCATGAAGACTGAGCCCACACTCCAGGGCTTACATCATGAGACACTAGCAAAGGAATTCCATTTCTCATTTCATGAAGACTGAGCCCACACTCCAGGGCTTACATCATGAGACACTAGCAAAGGAATTCCATTTCTCATTTCATGAAGACTGAGCCCACACTCCAGGGCTTACATCATGAGACACTAGCAAAGGAATTCCATTTCTCATTTCATGAAGACTGAGCCCACACTCCAGGGCTTACATCATGATACACTAGCAAAGGAATTCCATTTCTCATTTCATGAAGACTGAGCCCACACTCCAGGGCTTACATCATGAGACACTAGCAAAGGAATTCCATTTCTCATTTCATGAAGACTGAGCCCACACTCCAGGGCTTACATCATGAGACACTAGCAAAGGAATTCCATTTCTCATTTCATGAAGACTGAGCCCACACTCCAGGGCTTACATCATGAGACACTAGCAAAGGAATTCCATTTCTCATTTCATGAAGACTGAGCCCACACTCCAGGGCTTACATCATGAGACACTAGCAAAGGAATTCCATTTCTCATTTCATGAAGACTGAGCCCACACTCCAGGGCTTACATCATGAGACACTAGCAAAGGAATTCCATTTCTCATTTCATGAAGACTGAGCCCACACTCCAGGGCTTACATCATGAGACACTAGCAAAGGAATTCCATGACACAGAGGGAATTCCATTTCTCATTTCATGAAGACTGAGCCCACACTCCAGAGCTTACATCATGAGACACTAGCAAAGGAATTCCATTTCTCATTTCATGAAGACTGAGCCCACACTCCAGAGCTTACATCATGATACACTAGCAAAGGAATTCCATTTCTCATTTCATGAAGACTGAGCCCACACTCCAGAGCTTACATCATGAGACACTAGCAAAGGAATTCCATTTCTCATTTCATGAAGACTGAGCCCACACTCCAGGGCTTACATCATGATACACTAGCAAAGGAATTCCATTTCTCATTTCATGAAGACTGAGCCCACACTCCAGGGCTTACATCATGAGACACTAGCAAAGGAATTCCATTTCTCATTTCATGAAGACTGAGCCCACACTCCAGGGCTTACATCATGAGACACTAGCAAAGGAATTCCATTTCTCATTTCATGAAGACTGAGCCCACACTCCAGGGCTTACATCATGATACACTAGCAAAGGAATTCCATTTCTCATTTCATGAAGACTGAGCCCACACTCCAGGGCTTACATCATGAGACACTAGCAAAGGAATTCCATTTCTCATTTCATGAAGACTGAGCCCACACTCCAGGGCTTACATCATGAGACACTAGCAAAGGAATTCCATTTCTCATTTCATGAAGACTGAGCCCACACTCCAGGGCTTACATCATGAGACACTAGCAAAGGAATTCCATGACACAGAGGGAATTCCATTTCTCATTTCATGAAGACTGAGCCCACACTCCAGAGCTTACATCATGAGACACTAGCAAAGGAATTCCATTTCTCATTTCATGAAGACTGAGCCCACACTCCAGAGCTTACATCATGATACACTAGCAAAGGAATTCCATTTCTCATTTCATGAAGACTGAGCCCACACTCCAGAGCTTACATCATGAGACACTAGCAAAGGAATTCCATTTCTCATTTCATGAAGACTGAGCCCACACTCCAGGGCTTACATCATGAGACACTAGCAAAGGAATCCCACTTCTCATTTCATGAAGACTGAGCCCACACTCCAGAGCTTACATCATGATACACTAGCAAAGGAATTCCAGGACACAGAGGGAATTCCATTTCTCATTTCATGAAGACTGAGCCCACACTCCAGGGCTTACATCACGAGACACTAGCAAAGGAATTCCATTTCTCATTTCATGAAGACTGAGCCCACACTCCAGGGCTTACATCATGATACACTAGCAAAGGAATTCCAGGACACAGAGGGAATTCCATTTCTCATTTCATGAAGCCAGTATGATCAAACCTGCAGCAGCATCTCCCCCTTTGACAAGCTTGTATTGTTCAATGTCTCCCTTGGGTTTGTTCAGTTCCACTGCAGATCTGTATCTCAGGAATCATTGACAGTTTAAACAATTGCAAACCTTTTACACACAGAGGTAATGGAAACATAATAATGTGCCCTTTATACACACAGATACTGGAAAACATACAGGAACTCAAACTCAATGTCAATCCAATCCTTTCTAAATAACTAAGCCTGCCTTTGGATGTACTGCATTGTCACTCTAATGATATAATACTGATACAAAATACAAGCAAACAAGACATATTTTGCCCAAAAGGAATAAACAGCTAATGGTGATTCCACAAAAGCACCAGCTCTGTTACTGTCAACCAGTCTGAGGCAACTTCATCCTGCAGATTGTTTAGATCAATTATTCATAAACTGTATAAGCTATGAATGTAGTAATAATGGTAATGTTGCAGCATGTATGTTTTTGCAGATTAGTAATGCATGCAAAATTTGTTTGCAAACCTTTCATGTTTTACAGTATATTTATACAGTTCTAATATTGTGGGTCTGTCATAATAATTGCACACACAGCAATCTACCCATTAAACGATAGGAATTGTATTTCAATCCCATTGCACTGAAACAGGACTCCAGTATACAACAAGCTTGGAGTTTCTCAGTATTTAAACACTAAGCAGAGCAGATTCATTCATTCAAATCCATTCAAAACCAAAACAGCATTTGCTCCAGTGCAAAGTTTGCACCACTTGAAATAAAACAAAGCAGGGATGGAAATAAGACTCCTATTGCATAGCAGTTTTGCCCATTCCAGGTTTCACTGGCAGCTTGATTAGCCACAGTGTACAGGTAACAAACTGATCAAACTGCTATGCAACTGAAGTCTTATTTCCATCCCTGAAACAAATAATTGTAACTCTGTCCTAAATCCTCACAGCATGATGAGTGAGTTTCATTTCCAATTCAGGGGCAGGAGTGGAGCTGAATCCCAGGGCTCTCCAGTTCATTCTGAAAGAATGGGTCTGTCTCCTTTAGTTTGACACGCTCCCCTTCTCAGTGTCTCTGGATTCAGGCTGGCTCTCACTCCTGGGGACTCCCTTCATTTACTGTAGGGTGAGAGAGACACAAGGAATCAGACAGCTCTCCACACACACAAACAAGCAGGGTGGAGAGGTGAGGGACTGGGAGGGGGGGAGGCTGGCTCCGGCGTGAATTCTCTGGTGTTTCTTTAGGCTGCCTAAGCGACCGAAGCTCTCTCCGCATTCAGTACAGTGATACGGCTTCTCTCCAGTGTGAATTCGCTGGTGTTTGTTTAGTGTTCCTTTGTCAGTGAAGCTTTTCCCACATTCAAAACAGTGATACGGTTTCTCTCCAGTGTGAATTCGTTGGTGTCTTTTTAGGTTTCCTAACTGACTGAAGCTCTCCATACATTCATGACAGTGATTCGGCTTCTCTCCAGTGTGAATTCGCTGGTGTACTTTTAGACTTCCTAACTGACTGAAGCTCTCCCCACATTCAGTACAGTGATACGGCTTCTCTCCAGTGTGAATTCGCTGGTGTCTTTGTAGGGTTCCTGACCGACTGAAACTCTCCCCACATTCAGCACAGTGATAAGGCTTCTCTCCAGTGTGAATTCGGTGGTGTGTTTTTAGGCTTCCTAACTGAGTGAAGCTCTCCCCACATTCACTACAGTGATACGGCTTCTCTCCAGTGTGAATTTGCTGGTGTGCTTTTAGGCTTCCTAACTGAATGAAGCTCTTCCTACATTCAGTATACTGATGTGATATCCTTGGCTGGTATATGTTTTCTGAATCCTTAAACAAGTCAACAGACTCCTCTTCAATGTGGACAGATTGCAGTTCAGTCTCTTCTTTAATGCGGACAGGCTTCAGTTCAGTCTCTTCTTTCATGTGGACAGGCTCCAGTTCAGTCTCTTCTTGTTTAATGTGGACAGGCTCCAGTTCAGTCTCTTCTTCTTTCATGTGGACAGGCTCTAGTTCAGTCTCTTCTTCTTTAATGTGGACAGGCTCCAGTTCAGTCTTTTCCTTTTTAATGTGGACAGGCTCCATTTCGGTCTCTTCTTTAATGTGGACAGACTCCAGTTCGGTCTCTTCTTTAATGTTGACAGGATCCAGTTCGGTCTCTTCTTTAATGTGGACAGGCTCCAGTTCAGTCTCTTCTTTAATGTGGACAGGCTCCAGTTCAGGCATCTCCTGTTTAATGCAGATAGGGACTAATTCCAGAACCTCCTCCTGTTTAATGTAAACACAGTCCATCGTTGTTTCTTGGCTTTCACCAGGATAAGGCAGTCCTGAAAACAGAAAATGAAATGAAGTATTACGATCTGTTCTCTATCGGTGTGTTTACACTTACAACTCTAACCTGAACGGGCTTAGGTTCGATCACGATTCAAAAAATTCTTATCATTTGATCCCCCGTTTACACTTGAGCACAGGACACTTTCCCCAGGTTCGCCACTCCTGGCGCAAAAATTCAAGCAGCTCGGCTTTGTTTGATGGCTTCTGACCATCCATCTTCCTCTTGATCACATTCCAGAGGTTTTCAATGGGGTTCAGGCCTGGAGATTGGGCTGGCCAGGTCAACCTTGTACTTGGCTTGATTCATGCCAAAGCTGCCCGATTCCAGCCTTGCTGAAGCACCCCCAGATCATCACCGATCCTCCACCACATTTCACAGTGGGTGCGAGACACTGTGGCTTGTAGGCCTCTCCAGGTCTCCATCTAACCATTAGACGACCAGGTGTTGGGCAAAGCTGAAAATTGGACTCATCTGGGGGTGCTTCAGCAAGGCTGGAATCGTGCAGATTTGTCTTTGTGAAGGACGCATGAATCAAGCCAAGTACAAGGTTGTCCTGGAAGAAAACTTGCTTCCTTCTGCTCTGACAATGTTCCCCAACTCTGAGGATTGGTTTTTCCAGCAGGACAATGCTCCATGCCACACAGCCAGGTCAATCAAGGTGTGGATGGAGGACCACCAGATCAAGACCCTGTCATGGCCAGCCCAATCTCCAGACCTGAACCCCATTGAAAACCTCTGGAATGTGATCAAGAGGAAGATGGATGGTCAGAAGCCATCAAACAAAGCCGAGCTGCTTGAATTTTTGCGCCAGGAGTGGCATAAAGTCACCCAACATCAATGTGAAAGACTGGTGGAGAGCATGCCAAGACGCATGAAAGCTGTGCTTGAAAATCAGGGTTATTCCACCAAATATTTATTTCTGAACTCTTCCTAAGTTAAAACATTAGTATTGTGTTGTTTAAAAATGAATATGAACTTATTTTCTTTGCATTATTCGAGGTCTGACAACACTGCATCTTTTTTGTTATTTTGACCAGTTGTCATTTTCTGCAAATAAATGCTCTAAATGACAATATTTTTATTTGGAATTTGGGAGAAATGTTGTCAGTAGTTTATAGAATAAAACAAAAATGTTCATTTTACCCAAACACATACCTATAAATAGTAAAACCAGAGAAACTGATAATTTTGCAGTGGTCTCTTAATTTTTTCCAGAACTGTGTATATATATATATATATATATATATATATATATATATATATATATATATATATACACACACACAGACGTGCTCAAATTTGTTGGTACCCCTCCACAAAAAACGAAGAATGTACAATTTTCTCTGAAATAACTTGAAACTGACAAAAGTAATTGGCATCCACCATTGTTTATTCCATATTTAATAGAAATCAGACTTTGCTTTTGATTTTTTATTCAACATAATATTGTAAATAAGAAAACAAATGAAAATGGCATGGACAAAAATGATGGGACCGCTAACCTAATATTTTGTTGCACAACCTTTAGAGGCAATCACTGCAATCAAACGTTTTCTGTAGCTCTCAGTGAGACTTCTGCACCTGTTAACAGGTAGTTTGGCCCACTCTTCCTGAGCAAACCGCTCCAGCTGTCTCAGGTTTGATGGGTGCCTTCTCCAGACTGCAAGTTTCAGCTCTTTCCATAGATGTTCGATAGGATTCAGATCAGGACTCATAGAAGGCCACTTCAGAATAGTCCAATGTTTTGTTCTTATCCATTCTTGGGTGCTTTTAGCTGTGTGTTTGGGTCATTATCCTGTTGGAGGACCCATGACCTGCGACTGAGACAGAGCTTTCTGACACTGGGCAGTAAGTTTCGCTCCAGAATGCCTTGATAGCCTTGAGATTTCATTGTGCCCTGCACAGATTCAAGGCACCCTGTGCCAGGCGCAGCAAAGCAGCCCCAAAACATAACCGAGCCTCCTCCATGTTTCACTGTAGGTATGGTGTTCTTTTCTTTGAAAGCTTCATTTTTTCGTCTGTGAACATAGAGCTGATGTGACTTGCCAAAAAGCTCCAGTTTTGACTCATCTGTCCAAAGAACATTCTCCCAGAAGGATTGTGGCTTGTCAATATGCATTTTAGCAAATTCCAGTCTGGCTTTTTTATGTTTTTCTTTCAAAAGTGGAGTCCTCCTGGGTCTTCTTCCATGGAGCCCACTTTCGCTCAAAAAGCAACGGATGGTGCGATCAGAAACTGACATACCTTCACCTTGGAGTTCAGCTTGTATCTCTTTGGCAGTTATCCTTGGTTCTTTTTCTACCATTCACACTATCCTTCTGTTCAATCTGGGGTCGATTTTCCTCTTGCAGCCACGCCCAGGGAGGTTGGCTACAGTTCCATGGACCTTAAACTTCTTAATAATATTTGCAACTGTTGTCACAGGAACATCAAGCTGCTTGGAGATGGTCTTGTAGCCTTTACCTTTACCATGCTTGTCTATTATTTTCTTTCTGATCTCCTCAGACAACTCTCTCCTTTGCTTTCTCTGGTCCATGTTCAGTGTGGTGCACAATGATACCAAACAGCACAGTGACTACTTTTCTCCATTTAAATAGGCTGAATGACTGATTACAAGATTGGAGACATGTGTGGTACTAATTAAAGAAACAAATTAGTTTGAAATATCAATATAATCCAATTATTTATTATCTTTTCTAAGGGGTACCAACAAATGTGTCCAGGCCATTTTAGAATATCTTTGTAGAATAAGCAATAATTCATCTTTTTTCACAGCTTCTTTGCTTTATTCTATGATATACCAAAGGCATGCAAGTATACATGATAAAATAGCTTTTAATTTCATCACTTTTCAGGAGGAATGAAGCATTATTTCAATGAGCTGTAAGGGTACCAACAAATTTGAGCACGTCTGTGTATATATATATATATATATATATATATATATATATATATATATATATATATATATATATATAGGTACACAGTACCAGTCAAAAGTTTGAGTACACTTGCTGGAAACTAGGTTTTTTTTCATAACTGACAATGTTTTACGTCGTATACGTTTCTGTAAATACTTGAAAATGAAAACACATGTTACAATATACAAAACAAAACATAAGGAGTATCAAAGCAATGTTCAAGAAAATTGAAAATTGTCTCTAAATCTTGGATTCCTAAAAATAGCCACCCTTTGCCTTAATAAAAGCTTCACAAACACGAGGCATTCGGTTAACAAGTTTCAGCAGGAAATCACCCGACATGTCTTCCCAGCTCTTCTGCAGCAATTCCCAGAGATGTAGGGCACTTGTGGGTAGCTTTGCTTTGACTCTTCTGTCCAGTTCGTCCCATACAAGTTCTATGGGATTGAGGTCTGGAGACTGGGCAGGCCAGGTCATTAGATTGAGTTGTACTTCACTTTCCTTCTTCGCCAGATAGTTCTTGCACAACTTTGAAGTGTGTTTCGGGTCATTATCTTGCTGAAGAATGAAGGATTGCCCAAATAGCCGTAATCCCGATGGAATGGCATGCCTCTGAAGTATGCTAGGATAGCCATGCTGGTTGAGCTTGCCATGGACTTGGTAAAGATCACCAACTCTGTCACCAGCAAAGCAACCCCAGACCACGACACTGCCTCCTCCATGCTTGACAGAACCACACATGCAGAACTCATGCGCTCACCCTCTCTGTGTCTTACAAATACTCAGCGGTTGGACCCAAATATTTCAAATTTTGACTCATCGGTCCATAAGGCCGCATTCCACTCCTCAAAACGTCCCGTTTCTGTGTTTTTTGACCCAGGCAAGTCTCTTCCTCTTATTCTGCGCTATTAACAATGGTTTCTTTGCAGCAATTCTTCCAGTTAGGCCAGCTAACTGTACATCTGTACTTCTAGTAGCATTTAGCTGAGCTTGTATTTCAGGGGCAGTTAATCGCCGGTTTCGCAGACTTGTGACTCGAATGAACTTGTTCTCTGATTCTGAGGTCACCCTTGCCCTGCCTGACCTTGTTCGGTCCTCATGAGTGCCAGTTTCTTCAAATCGTTTGATGGTCTTGGCCACAGCAGTTACAGACACTTGCAAAGTTCTTGCGATTTGTCTTAAAGATTGACCTTCATTTCTTAAAGTAATTAGTCTTTTTTTCTTTGCTTAACTTTTTTGCCATTTTCTGCTCCCTTACATTCAGGAATGACAAACTTGTGTCTATGCTACCTATATTTATAGTAATCATGGACCCTCACCTGTTAACAATAATTGGTGACAAAAGGTTAATTAGGTAACATGCTAGTTAACTCAGAGAACCTCTAACAAAGACACTTTTATACTTAGGCCAGTGTTCTAACACCGTGTTAAACACATTTCAGACTTTTAACTGATTTGGGCTTCAGACTGAAATCCTCTTGCTTTGGGTGACCATTTCATTCAAATTGACAAGATTTACATTTTCATTTAAAATTAAAAATTTTGAATGCAGTTCACTTATGATTATCAGCTTATATAAGTACATGTATTATGTAATGAAATATTAAGTGTTTATAGACACGTTTATACAGTTAAAAGCATAGATAATCATTAAAAACCTGGTTTCAAGCAGGTGTACTCAAACTTTTGACTGGTACTATAAATATATATATATATATATATATATTGGGAAATATTTTTAAGAAAAATAAAAAACTGAAATATCTTGCTAGCTAGCATAAGTATTCAACCCCCACACATTAATATTTGGTAGAGCCACCTTTCGCTGCAATAACAGCTTTAAGTCTTTTGGGGTAAGTATGTACCAGCTTTGCACACAGTGTCGGAGTGATTTTGGCCCATTCTTCTTGGCAGATTTGCTCCAGGTTGTTCAGGTTGGTTGCACGACGCTTGTGGACCGCAATTTTCAAATAGTGCCACAGATTGAGATCAGGACTTTGACTGGGCCACTGTAGGACATTCACCTTTTTGTTCTTGAGCCACTCCAATGTTGCTTTGGCCTTGTGCTTGGGATCATTGTCCTGCTGAAAGGTGAATTTCCTCCCAAGCTTCAGTTTTTGAGCGGACTGAAGCAGGTTCTCTTGCAGTATTTCCCTGTATTTTGCTCCATCCATTCTCAGTCCCTGCTGATGAGAAGCATCCTCATAGCATGATGCTGCCACCACCATACTTCACTGTAGGGATGGTGTGTCTTGAGGCATGGGCAGTGTTAGGTTTGCGCCACACATAGCGCTTTGAGTTTTGGCCAAAAAGCTCTATCTTGGTCTCATCTGACCACAAAACCTTTTCCCACATTGCAGCTGGGTCACTCTCATGCTTTCTGGCAAACTCCAGACGTGCTTTCAGATGGTACTTTTTGAGTAACGGCTTCTTTCTTGCCACCCTCCCATACAGGCCAGTGTTATGCAGAGCTCTTGATATGGTTGACTGGTGCACCATTACTCCACTCCCAGCCACTGAACTCTGTAGCTCCTTCAAAGTGATTGTTGGCCTCTCTGTGGCTTCTCTCACAAGTCTCCTTCTTGTTTGAGCGCTGAGTTTTGAGGGACGGCCTTTTCTTGGCAGTGCCTGGGTGGTGTGATGCAGCTTCCACTTCCTGATTATTGATCCAACTGTGCTCACTGGGATATCCAAACACTTGGATATTATTTTGTACCCTTTCCCTAATCTATGCATTTGTATTACTTTATCTCTAACTTCTGTAGAATGCTCTTTGGTCTTCATTTTCCTTCAGATTCACAGCCTGACCAATGATCCTTCAACAGTGGGGTTTTTATCCAGAAAATGTGACAGCAACTTTAATGGTTCACAGGTGGAGGCCAATGGTAAGGTAATTGTGTCCTCGTTACTGCAATTTATTTCATCGGTGTAAACTGGGAGCTTCCACAGCACAAGGTTTGAATACTTATGCAAGCAAGATATTTCAGTTTTTTATTTTTCTTTAAAATATTTCCCAACATAAAACCAATGTCACCTTAAAATAATTGATTTGGAGTTTCAGTGTTTTAAAATAAAATACCAAACAGAACGAAATTTCAATGTAGCATTTGTAATTCAGTAATAGGAGAGAATTGGTCAGGGGTCTGCGGAAATGCAGAATTAGGCATTGTGAACGGAATTGGCATTTTGGGAATGGAATTCTGCTTTGCAACTGCAACTTTATATAAAATAAAAACTGCACAAACAGTCTTTACCGCTGTTATTGTGCTATAAAAAATAATGGATTGCTTTGAAAACTACACTACCCAGAAGCCCAGCGATGACGCTTGTATAAAACGTTTTTGCATGTTTATTTGGATCATTTTGTGGACGTTACGCTGATGGGCTGTCCGTCTCTGTTGTGAGTCGAGTTGTATAAAAAAGCAACTGCTGTTTTGTGAGAGTTCTATTCTGTGGAATTATTTTGGTGTATATTCAGAAAAATGAAAAGTACCTGAAAAAAAAAAAAACCTTCAACAACCCCCCCCCCCCCCCCCATTAAGAAAACTTAACTGAATTTATGTATTCATTTACTTAGTTATCGCAAATCCGTTGCTCCGTCACCCGTTCAAACTTATTATTTCTAATTTATCATTTACTAATAATACTATTTACTAAGAGTGACTTATTTTTTGTTTTTTTCTCGTGTTGCTGTAACATGGCTCTCTCTACTGTAGTAAGAACAGAAAATGGTTAAAATTGAACAATAAGTGGCCCAATCAACGCTTATTTATTTGATCAACTGTACCGAACGCTTTTTTTGTTTTTCTGGAATTGTTGTTTGGGTGATTTGACACTTTATTTTTATTTGAAGTATAAACTGTTCCTCTAAAGTAACCGTGTATGTTTCATACAGATGGGAAAAGATGATCAACCATCACCAGTAGACCTGCTGTTGTGTTTAGAAGTAGCACTGTAGTTTTAAAAAGATTAATGTTTTATTAAAATGGCCTGGAGATACTGTAATTGTATAACTAAAAAAATAAAACGATTGAATTTATTGCAAACATAGAAGGTTGTGTTATTTTTTTTTGGTTGACTCTCACTATAACGCCACCCTCGCTTATTGTCCAGTTTTGCCCATGGCCCTTACCAGGCGGTATAAAGAGGGTTGACTGTATTTTAGGCTATACAAAAACAAAACAATGTATTCCAATATGCATCAAAATGACGCCTCCGGCATTTCTAGGTAGTAAGTGCTTATATAATTGTTATTTTAGGACATCTAATACATATATTTAGGAAAAGTCAAGAATGAACATGTGCATGGGATTCACAAACACAGAGTTATTTACATATTACCTCAAAACGTCAAATTGAAGCACATGGTGGTTCTAGTGTTAAAAACCACTCTGCGTCCGAGTGCGATTCAAATCTCCTGTACAATTCAAATCTCCTGTACAATTCAAATCTCCTGTACGATTCAAATCTCCTGTGCGATTCAAATCTCCTGTACAATTCAAATCTCCTGTGCGATTCAAATCTCCTGTGCGATTCAAATCTCCTGTGCGATTCAAATCTCCTGTGCGATTCAAATCTCCTGTGCGATTCAAATCTCCTGTACAATTCAAATCTCCTGTGCGATTCAAATCTCCTGTGCGATTCAAATCTCCTGTGCGATTCAAATCTCCTGTACGATTCAAATCTCCTGTGCGATTCAAATCTCCTGTACAATTCAAATCTCCTGTGCAATTCAAATCTCCTGTACGATTCAAATCTCCTATACAAGTCAAATCTCCTGCAGTACTACAGACAGGACGCCGATAGTCATCTCTGATTAACCCAACATGAATATAAATCCGATCCGAACTCAGTCTGTTTCAAAGAGCGCCGGAGAGTCTGCGAGCAGCTTTAATAATAATGAATGCGCTGCTGTGTCTGCTCGTCTCGCATCAAACTCCCGGTCCTCTATATAATATGAACACATTACACACCCCCGAACCACACACAGGGTTTCCAGCGGCTGCAGTGAATTCAATTCCAATAACTCACCGCTCTCTTTCTCTTTCTCTTTCTTTCTCTATCTTCTATTCCTTCTGTTTTCTCGTCTTTTTCAGCAAGCAGCTCAAACAATAGAACTTCCGGTTTCGCGGATGTAAAGATCCCCCCCATCTGGGAAACCAGTGTTTACAGTTGTTCAGTACCGGTTTGTTTAACCAATTCCTAACTGTACACTCAGTAATAGGACTGAAAAGCTAAATTAATATCTTACTTGGGGCTCACACCAGGGACCAATTCCAGTAAAAGACGCATAAACCGCAGTGAACAAAAAAAAAAAAAAAAAAAACTTGCATTCATAACAAAACAAAACAAACAAACATATTTGGCACATTTAAATCTACACACTTTCTGTGATGCTAGAACAAGGCATATATATAGGGAGTGTTGATAGTTATACTGAAAACGGAAAGTAGTATTATACTACCCCTACAAAACCATTGGATTTTGGAACAAGTGTGAAAAGTACAATGATATATATATATATATATATATATATATATATATATATATATATATATATATATAGGTAGGTAGGTAGGTTTTTAGGTAGGGCTGTGTATTTTTACATGCATTAAAATCGCTGCTTTCATATGTATAATTAAGAGGCCAATTGGCATGGTAGGCTTGTGTTTTTTTCTTTGCTTCTCTTACTGTCATTCAGGTGCTGATGTTATGGATTTCTGCAGTGTTGTCCTGTCTCTCTAACCCAGCCTTGCAATCTGCTTTCATGCTGCCTGTGCTTGATTAGTCTGCGTACCTGTCACCTCGGCAACCGCTGATGCTGTCCTGCTATTGGTTCAACTTCAGGAAGCCTATACGCACCCGTGGCATTTAAAAATGGGGAAGGAAACTAGGAGAGAGAAGGGGAACACACTGTGAAAGCATTGGGCAGAGCTGAGAGCTGAGAGCTGAGAGCTGAGAGCTGAGAGCTGAGAGCTGAGAGCTGAGAGCTGAGAGCTGAGAGCTGAGAGCTGAGAGCTGAGAGCTGAGAGCTGAGAGCTGAGAGCTGAGAGCGAGCATCGTAGTTGTTTTTGTCGGTTTTCTTATTGATCTTTTTCGTGCTGAAAGCAAGCTTTTCTAAGCCGGCATCCAGCTGAGTAGCGTCCTGTGAGCTGCAGCACCGCATCTGAGTTTTCGCTGTTTGGTTCCCAGTAGTGGTAAGCCTTGTCTTGCGAGGCGAGGGTTGAATGTTTTGTTTATTTGTTATATAGTACTGCTCACTCTCCGCTCTGCACAGCGCTTAGTGATTGCAGGTCTGCACTGCTTTGTACTGTATGCTATGGTTTGCTTTTGAATTGTTTTTGTCTGTATGGTAGACTGTTTAAAAGGTACCACCCCCCCTTGGTATACTAATACTAATATGTATCTATGCTACTGCCTCTTTGTATTTTAAACTAATAGATTTAGGTATTGTGATGCTGTGGAGGTATTGTGGATATTGTGCAATAGATTTATAACAGGTATTAAACTTCCAAAAGGATGTTCTCTAAATAATTGCTGTTTCTAAACCACTGGGTTTTTCTTAATCTATTTAAGGATAAAGGTTACCTGCAAAACTGATATACACCACTGATATTGATATTCTATACTCTATACTAGCTACTTGTAAAGGATCGGGTAAACGTGAGGGGATAGTTTGCACGTTTGGAATTTCTTTTTGATTTGAATACTACTTGTGATTTGTGTAATATTGTTGTATTTCATTTCACTGTGATCTGTGTAATATTATTGTATTGAGTTTCATCTTTTGTTTTGTTGTGGATTGGTTTTGTAGTTGCTGCTTGAAGATTTCTCCTCTCCAGTAATGAAGGTTGTATTGAATACTGTTAATGCAATATTGCCTTGACACACCGATTGAGTTAAGACTGAATATTTGTAAATCCATTAAGAGCTCTGTTAATTGGTTGAATCTTGAGCGTTTGATAGCATTGCTGTGTCTGCAATTAGTACATTTATTCTAACTTTAGTAACCCATTTAATTTATTGTACAATTGTGCACAATAATATTCCTGTTTTTACCAGTTGCTATTTAAAAATAAAACTATATTTGAAACTTCAGTCTCTGCCTCCTTGCATGGTGCACCATGCTGTAAATTACCCAATTAAAGAACCTCAGTATTTTGAATTCTAAAGTGAACTTTAAGGTTTACAAGAGGACCTTGCCCTCTTTAAACACAAAGTGACAGTCGGTTTTTGGTCACAGGACTGTTCGAACAATTTAAGCCGTGTAGTAACCCGCTACATAAATATTTTAAAAACCTTGTGAGGATGCGTGGCTGATCAGCTACTGATTTATTTAACCAGCTGACAGTCACGCATCTTTATTAAACTTGTGCAGACTATGGCTGAGGGGTAATTTAACAGCTAGTTTAACCCCTCGGCCAAAATGTAAAAGCCTGCAGCTGTCTGCGCTCAGGGGAGAGGGTCAGAGGAGAGCTGCAAGTCTGTGGAAAATAAAAAGAAACAATTGCTACTTACTGTGAACCATCCTGAAGGTACTCGTATCTGTGGTGTGTTTATTTGATTTAGATTTGTTTGGCCAACATGCCCTTTTGTTTTGTGTTTGTTTAAATCTTTTGTTTGTTTTATTATTTAATAATTTCAGTTTTCACCCGCCATTCATTGTTTTGTGCTCCTGGTCCGTGACGTCACCACACCTGCGCACGGCAACCACTCTGTCACAGATGGCTGTATAGCATCAAATAGTTTATGCAAGGCTGAAGTCAAATATGCTGGTGGCACCACCAACCTGACATACAGTGGGGTAGTCCTACATCTAAAAAGTACTGGCATGACAATTAAAATACTGAGTTTTTCTAAAACAAATTATACGAATTCACCTAAGCGATTTTTAGGCTACTCCCCCTTGATCAGTGCAGTCAGATTAGCGGTTTTCCAGGCAAATTTGTCTTGTTCTGAAAGTATCTTGCGGGTAAATGTGGCCTTTGGTTATTTTTTTACTTTTTTTTCTATTCCTTTTGATTATGAGGTCATCTCCAGTGCATAACTCCAATCCCCACAATGCTCTGTATGGAGCTCTTCATCCAATAAAAATACGAATTACACAAACGCTCAGTTATTTTTTTTTATTCAACACCAACCTTAGAACAGTATCAGTTCAATTTGAATTGTTAACACATTTATTTTTAACCCATTGCGGTCCTATGTCGGACCTGGTCCGACATCGCAATTTTCCCTGTCCGACATCAACAAAGACACAAAAACAGGTCTCTAGTCATTTTTTCTCCAGATAAAGCCGAGAAAACCATTCAATGGCCGAGTGAGACCGATAGGAGCCGAGAGAATCCAGAATAAAGGGAGTATCTCATGAATACTGATAGCCCCGGCACCACATAGATAACACGGACATAAACAAACAAGAATGCGGCTTCCGCATCCAGCGCGCAAAGAACATCACAGACGTTTGCAGAGCTTTTTGAGATGTTACAGTAATAAAATAATGACTTGGATCGCATTAATGAGGAGTTTGGTGATAAAACGAGTGATCAAGAGATGATTTATCGGTATGTACTATTAAGAGGTATTTTAAAAATATAGCGAACAAGGGCTGAGGCGAGGCTGGAGATTCAGTACTGAGTGTCCTGTTGATATGCAGTGCCTTTTAATATAAAATGAAATTACAAATATTATTTATAATAGAAATTACATTTAAAATCAGTTTTAGATAATTTTAAATAGCTTTCAAACCAGCACCGTTTTTCTATTTTTCAAATTGGGAGCACATGTACATACTTCAGAGGAGATTCCATAAAGAATGACATAAAGCACAGTTTATACTGTATATATATATATATATATATATATATATATATATATATATATATATACACACAGTGGATATCAAAAGTCTACACACCCTTTCAAAATTTCTAGTGTTTGTTGCCTTGAGGCCTGAAATGAAAATCAGACTTTTTTTCACTTTCATTTGGACATGGTAACCTACAAAATCACAGTAAAAGCAAAAGGCTACACATTTCTGACAATGAATTACAAATGGAAAACTAAAACACCTTGGTTGGATAAGTGTACACACCCCTCATAATGGGGTTGTAATTGTGTTCAGATTTAAGCAATCACGTCTCAAATCATGCACAAAGATAATTTGCCTTCACCTGAGATCAACTGAAGTGATTCTGATTAGATTAAAATAAAATCAGCTGTTTCTGTAGGATTCCCCTGAAGGTTTCTTTGTTGCATAGTGTATGTTAGTGTGCAGAGACAACCATGGGCAACAAGGAGCTAACAAAAGATCTTCGAATAAGAATTCAAGTGTTGAGGAGGATTATTAAAGTCTGGATTACATACTGAGGAACATATAACACCAAAGAAAATATATATTATTTATATCTTAGCAGACACCCTCATCCAGGGTGACTTACAATTGTTACAAGATATCACATTATACATTATATCACATTATTTTACATACAATTATCCATTTATACAGTTGGGTTTTTTTCACTGGAGCAATCGAGGTAAAGTACCTTGCTCAAGGGGACAACAGCAGTGTGAATTTGCACATGAATGATTTATTATTTACACAGATAAAAACACAACATTAGAGAGCAGCAGGTTTACCTCTTTAACCTCACTTGTTGCATACTGGAAATGCAATAATCCTATAAAGAAGTTTTTAATGTGTTAATTGTACTGAGAATAGGCCTACAAAAGCGAAACTATTCACTGAGTGCATGGGTCTTTCCACACAGTGCCAACTGGAAAGTCCCAAGCACTCTCTGAATAGTTTCACTTTTGTTTTCTCAGCACAATAAAAAAGAGGTATTTACTTTTTAAATATATTTACAGGATGAAAATTTAGATGAAAGAATTTTAAAGACCAAAAATATAATCCAATTCGATTTTTCAAATGTTGCTGTTTGATTGAATCCTGTGGCAGCTTCAGAAGATGATTAATACAACAGACTTGATTACATCTTGATGAACCTGCGGAGGGAAAAAAAAAACATTTCTGTGAGAAAATCACAAGCTCTTTGATTTGAAAATAATAATTATTTAATAAATAACTTGAAGTTATCATAATTGTATTCCGTTACCATTCATCATGGGTTAATGAGATGACCATTCTTTCCTAAAAAAAATGAGGTAGTTAAGTTGTCAAAGGTGTATTAACTGCATACTTTATATATATTCAGAAATTGCACTTGAGAAGCTTCAGAAGTAGGAGATGGGTCTTTTCTTACCAGAGGGAATTGTATTTTTGTTCAGCTCCTCTCACAGCAAATGCCATTATACCGGATCCGTAGGACAAGGTGTAAACTGGGGTGGAAACATTCATTCATTCATATATATATATATATATATATATATATATATATATATATATATATATATATATATATATATGTTATGCATAATATCAATGTTATATTATGTTTGTTTTTTAAACTACACTGTATGTATCCAGAAACAATATTTATAAATTTAAACTAGCCACACAGCAGGGCTTACCCAAACCTAACGGATTTGACCGTTCTGATTTACTCAGCTTTTCAGTGTACATGCTTCAGAGATAATTGCATGAAACTCACTGACTCGAAATTTGACAAAGAAACAAGAGAAAATGTACCACTTACCATAATTTTTATCAAGGTTAAGAAGTGCAACACCAAGGGCAATACATAACCCAAAATATGCATCTACAGGGAACACACACCAAAAGAAAAATGCTATACATAATAGTGAAACATTACAAGTGTTTGATATATATTGAAAAGAAAACTGTATCCATTTACCGTTTCTGTTGTATGGTCTTCCTTTGCATCTTGTCGTGTGGGCTGGAAGGCCTAATATAAAGCAGCACTGAGTGAGTTCATTATTATGAGTGTGGTTTTACTGAATTGAGTTGAAGCAAAAAAGACAACTACTTACCAAAGGACATACCAACCAATTCAAAGACCAAAGTGAAAAACACAGTCAGGACTATAGGCATAGTAAGGGCTGAAAAACACAAATGTTGTCATCACTTCTGGAATAAGATTCTGCTCTACAGGTGCTAAAAACAAAACATCAAACTCTAACCCTGCCTCATGTTTATTTTACTTTTCAACAATAGTAAGATTAACCTAAAAATAACCAAAATTCCCTCATCCTGAAATCTGTTGCTTTTTATGTTAGTTTGGAAATGAAGTATGTGGCAACGCTGTGAGACTTTATTAAACCATAAAGCAGTATTAAGGTTACTTACAGTAATAAGGCCTGTAGCTTACTAATCCACATCCAAAACCAAAGCATACTGAAAAGAAATGATGGAACTTATCTGGAAAAAAGGTAAAATTGATTGAATGTGGGGCAAATTATTTGTAAAGGGAATTGCAGAAGGCATGTCAAAAATAATCTTTTTATTAGTCTTATCTATGTGGTACACCTATTGTTGCATTAAATTAAAATATACTCACATTGGTTATACATTCTTCTAATAACTTCTGCCTGTAAGTACTGAAAACAAAAATTCAGAATGGTTACCACAATGTAAGACAAATATATACATTCTGAGGAGTGGAAGTGCAAACAGCAATGTACGGCAATCATCCATATAGAGACATTACCATGTTTAAAATGCATATGTTTGTAAATGCAAGGATTTGAATCTGTCAACAAACAATCTACCAAAAACAACTTACCATATTCAGTGTACTATCTATGTGCAATACAGAACTCCAGGAGATCAAATAAATCAACATTAGTAGATAAATATATTTCTCATAAAAACTCTGGAGGCACGACAACAGGAGACGTGGTAGTTTCAGGAAATGTTAACTATCTCATCATTTACAACCTGTCATTAAGCTGAGCAAGTGGGAGGGCACTACACTGATTAAAACAGTTGACACTGTTTTGTTTGTTACAGTACTGGCAATACAAAAGTGAAACTACTGGTTTTGTAACCTTCTATCGTGTTATCTTTCAAAAACAGAATTGATGTGCTTGTATGAAGTCCTTGCAACACATTTTGCTGAATCATTTCATGAATTAGATAAGAAAGAAACTACCACATCTCCTGTTGTCGTGCCTCCAGAGTTTTTATGAGAAATATATTTATCTACAATATACCCGAGCATCTTGTTGGCCTTTTTTATAGCTTCCCCACATTGTCTAGATGAAGACATTTCTGAGTCAACATAAACTCCTAGGTCTTTTTCATAGTTCCCTTCTTCAATTTCACTATCTCCCATATGATATTTATAATGAACATTTTTATTGCCTGCATGCAATACTTTACACTTTTCTCTATTAAATGTCATTTGCCATGTGTCTGCCCAGTTCTGAATGTTGTCTAGATCATTTTGAATAATCTTTGCTGCTGCAACAGTGTTTGCCACTCCTCCTGTTTTTGTGTCGTCTGCAAATTTAACGAGTTTGCTTACTATACCAGAATCTAAATCATTAATGTAGATTAGGAATAGCAGAGGACCTAATACTGATCCATTTTGAGGTTTCTCCTCTAATCAGTACTTTCTGTTTTCTACATGTTAACCACTCCCTAATCCATGTGCGTGCATTTCCTTGAATCCCTACTGCATTCAGTTTGAGAATTAATCTTTTATGCGGGACTTTGTCAAAAGCTTTCTGGAAATCTAAATAAACCATGTCGTATGCTTTGCAATTATCCATTTTCAATGTTGCATCCTCAAAAAATTCAAACAGGTTAGTTAGACATGATCTCCCTTTCCTAAAACCATGCTGACTGTCTCCCAGGATATTGTTACCATATAGGTAATTTTCCAATTTGGATCTTATTATAGTTTCCATAAGTTTACATATAATAGAAGTCAGGCTTATTGGTCTGTAGTTACCTGGTTCGGTTTTGTCTCCCTTTTTGTGGATCAGTATTACGTTTGCTATTTTCCAGTCTGTCGGTACAACCCCTGTGTCAAGAGACTGTTGCATGATCTTGGTTAGCGGTTTGTAAATAACTTCCTTCATTTCTTTGAGTACTATTGGGAGGATCTCATCCGGCCCAGGGGATTTGTTTATTTTAAGAGCTCCTAGTCCCTTTAACACTTCTACCTCTGTTATGCTAAAGTTATTTAAAACTGGATAGGAACAGGTCGACATGTGGGGCATGTTGTCCGAGTCCTCCTTTGTAAAAACCTGTGAAAAGTAATCATTTAATATACTCGCTATATTTTTTCTTCGTCTGTGATTTTTGTGTCTCTTAGACATTTAACCTCCTCTCTTGCTGTTATAATATTGGATAAACGTTTTGGAAGTTGTTTTAGCCCCCTTAGCAATGTTCATTTCTGTCTCTCTGTTGGCCTTTCTAACTTCCTTTTTGACTTGTGTTTGCAGTTCAAACAGGAGGAGTGGCAAACACTGTTGCAGCAGCAAAGGTCATTCAAAATGATCTCGACAGCATTCAGAACTGGGCAGACACATGGCAAATGACATTTAATAGAGGAAAGTGGAAGGTACTGCACACAGGCAATACATTTCTCCCCCATTCCTTTCTATATTGGTTAATTGTGGGCTCTAGTTTTTTATTTAACATCGCTGAGTCCCTTGTCCCTGTGGATTGCAACCACAATGTAGAAACATCTAGAGAATGGATGGGAATGGGCAATAAACATCACTGCTGTTTCTCTTAAAGCGTGTTTATTTATTTCTAATACTGGACCCTGTCTTAATACTGTATCACATTCTGAATATGAATATAGCTGAGTTATTAATTGTAGGTAATACTTAGAATACCAGATACACATTTAGCATTAAAAAGCAATCCATGTGATTTCTTTACCAGTCGTTCATTATTTTGTGTATCAGCCTCCACACAAAGCCGAGCGCAGTGCGGTATACTGTAATGATGCTGCAGTCAGTCTGCCCGGACTGCACCTGAACCATCTTAAAAACACGAAGCCTCCAATAAGCTCATTTGTAAAAGTTAGTAAAGAATGGCGCTATATAATCTAAGGAAGCTGAATGTGAACTCCTAGCTGGAGCAACGAGAAAGGGAGAGAGGGGGCGGGGCAGAGAAGGAGGCGGAGACGCTGCTAGGCAACCGGCTCCTGAACATTCCACTCCGCTGAGCAGAGACCGTTAGGATTTAAAAATGCCAAAGTTCCGAGCGCCGTTAGTATGGGCTGCCAGAAATGAGGAGAAAATAAATACAGCTTTTTATAAATGTGTGCATTCAGATATCATTTAGAAATCTAGTTACAAGATTTAACATCAAGCTAAATATTTAACTAAATATTAAATCTCTTAGGTAGATTTAACATTTAGTTAAATATTTAAATGGCCGCTAAATCTGGAGTTTGTATGCAAATGAGCTCCGCCCACTTTGAGCTTTCACGTGATTTGATTGGCTCTTGTAATGTTGAAATATGCATATCTACCAATTAGCAACACATAAGTGTGTGTGTGTTTGTCAGTACCTGTGTGTGTGTGTGTGTGTGTGTGTGTGTGTGTGTGTGTGTGTGTGTTCAGCCTTGTTGGCCCCTGTGTGTGTGTGTGTGTGTGTGTTCAGCCTTGTTGATCACTGTGTGTGTGTGTGTGTGTGTGTGTTCACCCTTGTTGATCCCTGTGTGTGTGTGAGTGTGTGTTCAGCCTTGTTGACCCCTGTGTGTGTGTGTGTGTTCAGCCTTGTTGACCCCTGTGTGTGTGTGTGTTCAGCCTTGTTGACCCCTGTGTGTGTGTGTGTGTTCAGCCTTGTTGACCCCTGTGTGTGTGTGTGTTCAGCCTTGTTGACCCCTGTGTGTGTGTGTGTGTGTGTGCGTTTGTTCAGCCTTGTTGACCCCTGTGTGTGTGTGTGTGTGTGTGTGTGTTCAGCCTTGTTGATCCCTGTGTGTGTATGTGTGTGTGTTCAGCCTTGTTGATCCCTGTGTGTGTGTGTGTTCAGCCTTGTTGAACCCTGTGTGTGTGTGTGTGTGTGTTCAGCCTTGTTGATCCCTGTGTGTGTGTGTGTGTTCAGCCTTGTTGACCCCTGTGTGTGTGTGTGTGTTCTGCCTTGTTGATCCCTGTGTGTGTGTGTGTGTGTGTGTGTGTTCTGCCTTGTTGATCCCTGTGTGTGTGTGTGTGTGTGTGTGTGTGTGTGTGTGTGTGTGTGTGTGTGTGTTCAGCCTTGTTGACCCCTGTGTGTGTCTCTGTGTTTCAGGTACCGGTGTTGGAAGCTGGGGGAGGATATCGATCTGATCGTTCGCTGTGAACACGATGGTGTGATGACCGGAGCCAACGGGGAAGTGTCCTTCATCAACGTCAAGACCCTCAACGAGTGGGACTCCAGGGTAGGGACCCCTTTCAATACCTTTAATCACAGCTTCAACCCGAGGAAACCCCACACCACTGATACAGGGGAACCCCAGAGAGAGACCGCTTTCAATACCTTTAATCACAGCTTCAACCCGAGGAAACCCCACACCACTGATACAGGGGAACCCCAGAGAGAGACCGCTTTCAATACCTTTAATCACAGCTTCAACACGAGGAAACCCCACACCACTGATACAGGGGAACCCCAGAGAGAGAGACCGCTTTCAAAACCTTTAATCACAGCTTCAACACGAGGAAACACCACACCACTGATACAGGGGAACCCCAGACAGAGACCGCTTTCAATACCTTTAATCACAGCTTCAACACGAGGAAACCCCACACCACTGATACAGGGGAACCCCAGAGAGAGACCGCTTTCAATACCTTTAATCACAGCTTCAACCCGAGGAAACCCCACACCACTGATACAGGGGAACCCCAGAGAGAGACCGCTTTCAATAACTTTAATCACGGCTTCAACACGAGGAAACACCACACCACTGATACAGGGGAACCCCAGACAGAGACCGCTTTCAATACCTTTAATCACAGCTTCAACCCGAGGAAACCCCACATCACTGATACAGGGGAACCCCAGAGAGAGACCGCTTTCAATACCTTTAATCACAGCTTCAACCCGAGGAAACCCCACACCACTGATACAGGGGAACCCCAGAGAGAGACCGCTTTCAATAACTTTAATCACGGCTTCAACCCGAGGAAACCCCACACCACTGATACAGGGGAACCCCAGAGAGAGACCGCTTTCAATACCTTTAATCACAGCTTCAACCCGAGGAAACCCCACACCACTGATACAGGGGAACCACAGAGAGAGACCGCTTTCAATACCTTTAATCACAGCTTCAACCCGAGGAAACCCCACACCACTGATACAGGGGAACCCCAGAGAGAGACCGCTTTCAATACCTTTAATCACAGCTTCAACCCGAGGAAACCCCACACCACTGATACAGGGGAACCCCAGAGAGAGAGACCGCTTTCAATACCTTTAATCACAGCTTCAACCAGAGGAAATGTGGGGAAGCTATAAAAAAGGCCAACGAGATGCTCGGATATATTGTGAGAAGTGTTGAATTTAAATCAAGGGAAGTAATGTGCAAAGAAGAGCAACCAGAATTATCCCGGGTTTAAAAGGCATGTCGTATGCAGACAGGCTCAAAGAATTGAATCTATTCAGTCTTGAACAAAGAAGACTACGCGGCGATCTGATTCAAGCATTCAAAATCCTAAAAGGTATAGACAATGTCGACCCAGGGGACTTTTTCAACCTGAAAAAAGAAACAAGGACCAGGGGTCACAAA